>NW_027192931.1:0-229650 GCF_949987515.2 Delphinus delphis | reverse complement strand
TTGAGGAAATCCCGCTGCTTTGTGGCCAGTTCCCATAAACACGAGTTGAACAATGGAACTCAGGGGCAGTAAAATTCACAAAACTGCAGAGTTGAAAATATCCATCACTGAAAAATGTCTTGAGGAAAGTCAGAGAAAAGGACTTGTAAGCAAGGGAGAATGGCAGGAAAGGGATTTGAGGAGGTAGAAAGGACTCGCCATTAAGCACAAGAAAAGGAGCTGAACATTGCCAACATTGCAGTTGGCCAAAAAGGGTGTATGCGTTCTTTTCTGTATATATTCAAGAAAAGGGCATACACTTTTTTAGCCAACCAAACAGGTGGGCACTGGAAGTCAATACTACAAAAGATATCACTTCGCATCAGTCAGAAGAGCCATCCTCATAAAGCGTAAACAACAGAAATGCAGGACAGGGCAACGAGAAGAGGGAGCCCTGTGAGACTTATAGTGGAAATGTATATTGCCAACGGCCATTCTGGAGAAGTGTATTGTGTTTACTAAAGCATCTAAAAAATGAGCTACAGAGCATAGGGCACTTGCACTCATGGGCGTATATCTTGGGAAAAACAAAAATCGAGAGGACACAGGCACCCCAATGTTTACCCCCTCTCTGTTTAAAAGATCCTCGACTAGGATATAACTTAAATGTCTCTGGAGGGAAAAAATGGATAGAGATGTGGTACTTAGGTAGAGTGGAATATTATTCAGCCTGGAAATCAATGAAATATGGCCAGTTGTAACAACTCCGGAGGAGTTACGTATGATCATTCTAAGTGACAGAATTCAAAAAGAAAAAGACACATATCATAAGATATCACTTAAAGGTGGAATCCAAAATGGCTACACATGAAATAAATTACAAAACAAAAACATAGTCAAATATGTAGAAAACACGCATAAGGCTGCTAAACGGGAAAGGTGGGGAGGGGTGAGGCATCATCCAGGAGGTTGAAATTAGCAAAGATACCATTCCAAATACCAAACTGATAATCAACAAGGCCTACACGGTAGCTAAAAGAACTGCACTCAGCACACTCAAGTCACCGGAAAAGAATATATACGACTGGTAAGAATCTGAAAAAGAATTTATTGATGTCTCTCTGTACGCGAATCAAGTGGATGTACAGCAGCAAGAAACAGAGCTTTGAAAATCAGCTGTAACCAATATAGTAATAAATTGAAAAAAATAAACGACAGAGAGACAGAGAAAACCTCTTACAACTTTTCCTCAGGGACGGTGATGCAACATGGATTGAACACATCTAGACCCACAGCAGGATGAGACATAAGGCTGGAAACTGTTTGCGCTAAGAGAAATGTGAGGTTGGGTGAGGAAATGCACACCCTTTAAAGTAATACTACCTGGTACCCATTCAATGGGTCCCAAATCTGCAGGTTCAAGGGATCTTCCTACAGCTAAAACATGCATGGAAAACCCAGAGGACTGTACACCATGTGATCGGGAGATGTGTCTAAAATGCACCTCATTTATCCTCTCCTGGTGCTCCTGTTCACCATTCCAGCCACGCTACTTAGAATCTCCCCACTTGGAGAATCAGCACATTTAAACTTCTGTTTCACACATTTTGCAAATTGTGAGGAGGATGAACGGGAAGAGGGGGAACCAATGAGAGAAGAGTTGTAGGGGTTTGGACGGGCACATATCACTCTAATTTCCCATTAAGAATAAGAATTAAAGAAAGGCTCAGCCTGCCTCGCCGGAGCCAAAATAGGGCCTGAAGCAATCCTGCGGGTTTGAGGCCAGCTCACAAAAGAGCAACTTAAAAAATGGAGCTCAGGGTCACTGCAATTCACAAACCTGCAGAGTTATAAATGAAAACTAACGTCCAAAAATATGTTGAGGTAAGGCAAAGAAGAGGATCTGAATGCAAGACAGAATTGCAAGAAACAGATTTCAAGAGATAGATTGGACTCGTCTTTAACGCACATGAAAAGCGGCAGAATTTCGACAATGATGCAGTTGGCCCAAAAGGGCGTATGCGTTTTTTCCTGATTATATCCAGGAAAAAACGCATACGCACTTTATGGGCAACGAAGCAAGCAAGCAATGCAAATGTGCACAACAAAGAAGTCTCACTTCCCACCGGTCAAAAGGGCCATCCTAAAAAATTGTAAAAACCAGAAATGCAGGACAGGCCATGGAGAACAGGGAGCCTTTATACGCTGATGGGCAGTGTGTGAACTGCCGAGAGCCACTCTGGAGAAGTGTATGGTGGTTCCTAAATCATCTAAAAAACAGAGCTACAGAGCATAGGACACTTCCAATCATGGGAGTATATCTAGGGAAGTCTAAAAATCAACAAGACACAAGCACACCACAGTTTAGGGCTACTCTGTTTACAAGAACCTCAACTTCAGTACACCTTAAATATCCCAGGAAAGAGAACAATGGATAAAGAAGATGTGGTACTTATGTACAATGGAATATCTCTTCACCATGAAATCAATGTAATAAGGCTAGTAGAAGGATAAAGAGTGGATTTAGGTCCGATAATACTACTTGAAATAAGTCAAACAGAAAAAGAAACATATCATAAGATATCACTTATAGAGGGAGGGTAAATATGGCTGCACAAGAAATGAATTACAGAACAGAACAGTGTCTCACATTTAGAAAACACACTTATGTCAGCTTAAGGGGAAAGGAGAGGTGGGGTGATGCATAAAACCAGAGTTTGAAATTAGCACAGATACCGTTCAATAAACCAAATAGGTATTAGACAAGATCTACACCTTGCTCAATGAACAGGCCTCAACACACCCTATACACCGCAGAGAAATATATTTGAGGAATAAGAATCTTAAAACCCATGTATTGATATATCTCCATAAGGGAATCAAGTGTGTGCAGAGCGGCACAAACACAGCAGTGAAAAGGAGCTAAACCCCATTATAGAAATAAATTTTAAAAACAAAACGCTGAAACAATGAAAGAGAGAAAAATTCTTACAAAATTCGCTCAGGGGCTGTGATGCAACCTGGATTGACCACATATAAACCCACAGCTGGATAAGACATAAGGCTGGACACTTGGGGCTGACAGGATTGGTGAGCTTTGGTGAGCAACTGCCGAAAGTTTAATGCAATACTTCATGCTACTCAGTCCAAGGGTCCCAACACTCCAGGTTGAAGGGAATCTTCCTACAGCTAAACCATGCTTGGGAAACCCAGCGACTGGTATACCATATGATCGGGAAAGGTTTCTAAAACGCACCTCATTTTTCCTCTCCTGGGGCTCCGGATCGACATTCCAGCCGCTTTACTAACAACATCCCCACATGGAGTCAATGCCTTTAAGTTCTGGTATCGCACAGTCTGCAGTTAGTGCAGAGGATGAATGGGAATAGGGGGAACCAGTGAGAAACTAGCTGTAGCGGTTTCAATGGGCACATGTCACTCTAATATCACATCAGTAAGAAGAATTAACCAAAGGCACAGCAGGTGCCCCAGAAGAAAAATAGGGCTTCAAGGAATCCTTTGGTTATGGGGCAATACCACAAAAATAAGAGCTAAAAAATGGAGCTAAGGGCCACTGCAATTCAAAACCCTGCAGAGTTATAAAGGCCAACTATTTTTAAAAAATATATTGAGGTAAGGCTATGAAGAGGCATTGAAAGCAAGGCAGAATTGCAGGAAACCGATTTCAGGAGGTAGACTGGAATTGCATTGAAAGCATATGAAGAGAGTCAGAAACTCGACAATGATGCACTTGGCCAAAAAGGGCGTATGCGTTTTTTCCTGAATATATTCAGGAAAAAACGCATACGCACTTTTTGGCCAACCAAGCAAGCTTGCAAAGGAAATCTGCACTACAATGAAGTCTCACTTCCCCCCGGTCAAAAGGGCCATCTGAAAAAAGTGTAAAATCCAGAAAGGCAGGACAGGCCATGGAGAACTGGGAGCCTTCTTATGCTGATGGGCGGGATGTAAATTGCCAACAGCCACTCTGGAGAAGTGTATGGTGTTTCCTGAAACATCTAAAAAACAAAGCAACAGAGCCTAGGGCACTTCCACTTATGGTCCTATAGCTTAGGGAAATTAAAATCAAAAAGACACAGCCACCCCAAAGTTTGGGACGGCTCTGTTTACAAGAACCTCGTTTACAGTACAAGTTCAATATCGCAGAAAGTGAAAAATGGATAAAGAACTTGTGGTACTTACGTACAATGCAATATCACTCAGCAATGAAATCTATGTCATCAGGCCCATAGCAGCATAATGAGTGGATGCAGGTATGATGATTCTAACTGAAATAAGTCACACAGAAAAGAAACATCATAAGGTATCACTAATACACAGAATGTGAACTTGGCTACACATGAACTGAATTACAAAACAGAACAGTGTCTCAAGTTTAGAAAACCAACTTATGCTTGCTTAAGGGGGAAGGTGAGTTGGGGTGCTGCATAAAACCAGAGATTGAAATGAGCACAGATAAAGTTCCTTAAGCCAAATATGGAATAGACAAGAGCTACTCCTTGCTCAACGAAATGGACTCAACACCCCATATTAAACGCCTAAGAATGTACCTGACTAGTAAGTATCTTAAAACCTATGGATTGCTATGTCTCCAAAAGAGAATGAAGCGTGTGTACAGGGGCATAAACGCAGCAGTGATAGGATTGGAGAGGTTCGGTGAGCAAATGAAGACCCTTTGAAGTCATATTGCATGGTACCCATTACACGGGTCTCAACTCTCCAGGTTTAAGGTATTCTTCCTTCAGCTAAAACATGCATGTGGAACCCAGAGTATGATCAACCGTGTGAACGGGAGACGTGTTCAAATATGTCTCAGTTTTCCTCCCCTGGTACTCGGGTGCAACATTCCAGACGCTTTACTAACACTCTCCCCACTTGGAGAGTCAGCACCTTTAACCTCCTGTTTGGCCCCGTTTGCAATTTCTGCGGAAGATGAACAGGAATAGGGAGAACCAATGAGAGACTAGCTGGAGGTGTCTGGATGGGCAAATTTAACTCTCATTTCCCACCAGAAAGAGGAAATAACCAAAGGCTCAGCATGCCGTGCCGGAACCAGATTAGGGCCTGAAGCCATCCTGCGGTGTTGCGGCCAGCTCACAAGAAAGCGAGTTGTAGAAAGGAGCTCAGGGGCACTGTAATTCACAAACCTGCAGAGTTATAAATGACAGCTATCGTCCAAAAATAGACTGAAGTAAGGCTGCCAAGAGGACTTGAAAGCGGGGCAGAATTGCAGGAAACCGATTTCAGGAGGTAGACTGAAATTGCATTGAAAGCATAGGAAAAGAGGCAGAACGTCCACAATGATGCACTTGGCCAAAAAGGGCGTATGCGTTTTTTCCTGAATATATTCAGGAAAAAACGCATACGCCCTTTTTGGCCAACCAAGCAAGCTTGCAAAGGAAATCTGCACTACAATGAAGTCTCACTTCCCCCCGGTCAAAAGGGCCATCTGAAAAAAGTGTAAAATCCAGAAAGGCAGGACAGGCCATGGAGAACTGGGAGCCTTGTTATGCTGATGGGCGGGATGTAAATTGCCAACAACCACTCGGGAGAAGTGTATGGTGTTTCCTGAAACATCTAAAAAAAAAAAGCAACAGAACCTAGGGCACTTCCACTTATGGTCCTATAGCTTAGGGAAATTAAAATCAAAAAGACACAGCCACCCCAAAGTTTGGAACGGCTCTGTTTACAAGAACCTCGTTTACAGTACAAGTTCAACATCGCAGAAAGTGAAAAATGGATAAAGAAGTTGTGGTATTTACTTACAAAGCAATATCACTCAGCAATGAAATCTGTGTCATCAGGCCCTTAGCAGCACAATGAGTGGATTCAGGTATGATGATTCTATCTGAAATAAGTCACACAGAAAAAGAAACATCATAAGATATCAGTAATACACGGAATGTAAACTTGGCTACACAGGAACTGAATTACAGAACAGAACAGGGTCTCAAATTTAGAAAACCAACTTATGCTTGCCTAAGGGGAAAGGTGAGTTGGGGTGCTGCATAAAACCAGAGATTGAAATGAGCACAGATAAAGTTCCTTAAGCCAAATATGGAATAGACAAGAGCTACTCCTTGCTCAACGAAATGGACTCAACACCCCATATTAAACGCCTAAGAATGTACCTGACTAGTAAGTATCTTAAAACCTATGGATTGCTATGTCTCCGAAAGAGAATCAAGCATGTGTACAGGGGCATAAACGCAGCAGTGATAGGATTGGAGAGGTTCGGTGAGCAAATGAAGACCCTTTGAAGTCATATTGCATGGTACCCATTCCACGGGTTTCAACTACCCAGGTTTTAGGTATTCTTCCTTCGGCTAAAACATGCATGTGGAACCCAAGTATGATCAACCATGTGAACGGGAGACGTGTTCAAATATGTCTCAGTTTTCCTCCACTGGTACTCGGGTGCAACATTCCAGACGCTTTACTAACACTCTCCCCACTTGGAAAGTCAGCGCCTTTAACCTCCTGTTTGTCCCAGTTTGCAATTTCTGCGGAAGATGAACAGGAATAGCGAGAACCAATGAGAGGCTAGCTGGAGGTGTCTGGACGGGCAAATTTAACTCTCATTTCCCACCAGGAAGAGGAAATAACCAAAGGCTCAGCGTGCCGTGCCGGAACCAGATTAGGGCCTGAAGCCATCCTGCGGTGTTGCGGCCAGCTCAAAAGAAAGCGAGTTGAAGAAAGGAGCTCAGGGGCACTGTAATTCACAAACCTGCAGAGTTATAAATGACAGCTATCGTCCAAAAATAGACTGAAGTAAGGCTGCCAAGAGGACTTGAAAGCGGGGCAGAATTGCAGGAAACCGATTTCAGGAGGTAGACTGGAATTGCATTGAAAGCATAGGAAAAGAGGCAGAACGTCCACAATGATGCACTTGGCCAAAAAGGGCGTATGCGTTTTTTCCTGAATATATTCAGGAAAAAACGCATACGCCCTTTTTGGCCAACCAAGCAAGCTTGCAAAGGAAATCTGCACTACAATGAAGTCTCACTTCCCCCCGGTCAAAAGGGCCATCTGAAAAAAGTGTAAAATCCAGAAAGGCAGGACAGGCCATGGAGAACTGGGAGCCTTGTCATGCTGATGGGCGGGATGTAAATTGCCAACAAACACTCGGGAGAAGTGTATGGTGTTTCCTGAAACATCTAAAAAACAAAGCAACAGAGCCTAGGGCACTTCCACTTATGGTCCTATAGCTTAGGGAAATTAAAATCAAAAAGACACAGCCACCCCAAAGTTTGGAACGGCTCTGTTTACAAGAACCTCGTTTACAGTACAAGTTCAACATCGCAGAAAGTGAAAAACGGATAAAGAACTTGTGGTACTTACGTACAATGCAGTATCACTCAGCAATGAAATCTATGTCATCAGGCCCGTAGCAGCATAATGAGTGGATTCAGGTACGATGATTCTAACTGAAATAAGTCACACAGAAAAAGAAACATCATAAGATATCACTAATACACGGAATGTAAACTTGGCTACACAGGAACTGAATTACAGAACAGAACAGGGTCTCAAATTTAGAAAACCAACTTATGCTTGCTTAAGGGTAAAGGTGAGTTGGGGTGCTGCATAAAACCAGAGATTGAAATGAGCACAGATAAAGTTCCTTAAGCCAAATATGGAATAGACAAGAGCTACTCCTTGCTCAACGAAATGGACTCAACACCGCATATTAAATGCCTAAGAATGTACCTGACTAGTATCTTAAAACCTATGGATTGCTATGTCTCCGAAAGAGAATCAAGCATGTGTACAGGGGCATAAACGCAGCAGTGATAGGATTGGAGAGGTTCGGTGAGCAAATGAAGACCCTTTGAAGTCATATTGCATGGTACCCATTCCACGGGTTTCAACTACCCAGGTTTAAGGTATTCTTCCTTCAGCTAAAACATGCATGTGGGACCTAGAGTATGATCAACCATGTGATCGGGAGACGTGTTCAAATATGTCTCAGTTTTCGTACCCTGGTACTCGGGTGCAACATTCCAGATGCTTTACTAACACTCTCCCCACTTGGAGAGTCAGTCCCTTTAACCTCCTGTTTGGCCCAGTTTGCAATTTCTGTGGAAGATGAACAGGAATAGCGAGAACCAATGAGAGACTAGCTGGAGGTGTCTGGATGGGCAAATTTAACTCTCATTTCCCACCAGGAAGAGGAATTAACCAAAGGCTCAGCGTGCCGTGCCAGAACCAGATTAGGGCCTGAAGACATCCTGCGGTGTTGCGGCCAGGTCACAAGAAAGCGAGTTGAAGAAAGGAGCTCAGGGGCACTGTAATTCACAAACCTGCAGAGTTATAAATGACAGCTATCGTCCAAAAATAGACTGAAGTAAGGCTGCCAAGAGGACTTGAAAGCGGGGCAGAATTGCAGGAAACCGATTTCAGGAGGTAGACTGGAATTGCATTGCAAGCATAGGAAAAGAGGCAGAACGTCCACAATGATGCACTTGGCCAAAAAGGGCGTATGCGTTTTTTCCTGAATATATTCAGGATAAAACGCATACGCCCTTTTTGGACAACCAAGCAAGCTTGCAAAGGAAATCTGCACTACAATGAAGTCTCACTTCCCCCCGGTCAAAAGGGCCATCTGAAAAAAGTGTAAAATCCAGAAAGGCAGGACAGGCCATGGAGAACTGGGAGCCTTGTTATGCTGAAGGGCGGGATGTAAATTGCCAACAACCACTCGGGAGAAGTGTATGGTGTTTCCTGAAACATCTAAAAAACAAAGCAACAGAGCCTAGGGCACTTCCACTTATGGTCCTATAGCTTAGGGAATTTAAAATCAAAAAGACACAGCCACCCCAAAGTTTCGAACGGCTCTGTTTACAAGAACCTCGTTTACAGTAGAAGTTCAACATCGCAGAAAGTGAAAAATGGATAAAGAACTTGTGGTACTTACGTACAATGCAGTATCACTCAGCAATGAAATCTATGTCATCAGGCCCGTAGCAGCATAATGAGTGGATTCAGGTACGATGATTCTAACTGAAATAAGTCACACAGAAAAAGAAACATCATAAGATATCACTAATACACGGAATGTAAACTTGGCTACACAGGAACTGAATTACAGAACAGAACAGGGTCTCAAATTTAGAAAACCAACTTATGCTTGCTTAAGGGTAAAGGTGAGTTGGGGTGCTGCATAAAACCAGAGATTGAAATGAGCACAGATAAAGTTCCTTAAGCCAAATATGGAATAGACAAGAGCTACTCCTTGCTCAACGAAATGGACTCAACACCGCATATTAAATGCCTAAGAATGTACCTGACTAGTAAGTATCTTAAAACCTATGGATTGCTATGTCTCCGAAAGAGAATCAAGCATGTGTACAGGGGCATAAACGCAGCAGTGATAGGATTGGAGAGGTTCGGTGAGCAAATGAAGACCCTTTGAAGTCATATTGCATGGTACCCATTCCACGGGTTTCAAATACACAGGTTTAAGGTATTCTTCCTTCAGCTAAAACATGCATGTGGAACCTAGAGTATGATCAACCATGTCATCGGGAGACGTGTTCAAATATGTCTCAGTTTTTGTACCCTGGTACTCGGGTGCAACATTCCAGACGCTTTACTAACACTCTCCCCACTTGGAGAGTCAGTCCCTTTAACCTCCTGTTTGGCCCAGTTTGCAATTTCTGTGGAAGATGAACAGGAATAGCGAGAACCAATGAGAGGCTAGCTGGAGGTGTCTGGATGGGCAAATTTAACTCTCATTTCCCACCAGGAAGAGGAATTAACCAAAGGCTCAGCGTGCCGTGCCAGAACCAGATTAGGGCCTGAAGACATCCTGCGGTGTTGCGGCCAGGTCACAAGAAAGCGAGTTGAAGAAAGGAGCTCAGGGGCACTGTAATTCACAAACCTGCAGAGTTATAAATGACAGCTATCGTCCAAAAATAGACTGAAGTAAGGCTGCCAAGAGGACTTGAAAGCGGGGCAGAATTGCAGGAAACCGATTTCAGGAGGTAGACTGGAATTGCATTGCAAGCATAGGAAAAGAGGCAGAACGTCCACAATGATGCACTTGGCCAAAAAGGGCGTATGCGTTTTTTCCTGAATATATTCAGGATAAAACGCATACGCCCTTTTTGGACAACCAAGCAAGCTTGCAAAGGAAATCTGCACTACAATGAAGTCTCACTTCCCCCCGGTCAAAAGGGCCATCTGAAAAAAGTGTAAAATCCAGAAAGGCAGGACAGGCCATGGAGAACTGGGAGCCTTGTTATGCTGAAGGGCGGGATGTAAATTGCCAACAACCACTCGGGAGAAGTGTATGGTGTTTCCTGAAACATCTAAAAAACAAAGCAACAGAGCCTAGGGCACTTCCACTTATGGTCCTATAGCTTAGGGAATTTAAAATCAAAAAGACACAGCCACCCCAAAGTTTCGAACGGCTCTGTTTACAAGAACCTCGTTTACAGTAGAAGTTCAACATCGCAGAAAGTGAAAAATGGATAAAGAACTTGTGGTACTTACGTACAATGCAGTATCACTCAGCAATGAAATCTATGTCATCAGGCCCGTAGCAGCATAATGAGTGGATTCAGGTACGATGATTCTAACTGAAATAAGTCACACAGAAAAAGAAACATCATAAGATATCACTAATACACGGAATGTAAACTTGGCTACACAGGAACTGAATTACAGAACAGAACAGGGTCTCAAATTTAGAAAACCAACTTATGCTTGCTTAAGGGTAAAGGTGAGTTGGGGTGCTGCATAAAACCAGAGATTGAAATGAGCACAGATAAAGTTCCTTAAGCCAAATATGGAATAGACAAGAGCTACTCCTTGCTCAACGAAATGGACTCAACACCGCATATTAAATGCCTAAGAATGTACCTGACTAGTAAGTATCTTAAAACCTATGGATTGCTATGTCTCCGAAAGAGAATCAAGCATGTGTACAGGGGCATAAACGCAGCAGTGATAGGATTGGAGAGGTTCGGTGAGCAAATGAAGACCCTTTGAAGTCATATTGCATGGTACCCATTCCACGGGTTTCAAATACACAGGTTTAAGGTATTCTTCCTTCAGCTAAAACATGCATGTGGAACCTAGAGTATGATCAACCATGTCATCGGGAGACGTGTTCAAATATGTCTCAGTTTTTGTACCCTGGTACTCGGGTGCAACATTCCAGACGCTTTACTAACACTCTCCCCACTTGGAGAGTCAGTCCCTTTAACCTCCTGTTTGGCCCAGTTTGCAATTTCTGTGGAAGATGAACAGGAATAGCGAGAACCAATGAGAGGCTAGCTGGAGGTGTCTGGATGGGCAAATTTAACTCTCATTTCCCACCAGGAAGAGGAATTAACCAAAGGCTCAGCGTGCCGTGCCAGAACCAGATTAGGGCCTGAAGACATCCTGCGGTGTTGCGGCCAGGTCACAAGAAAGCGAGTTGAAGAAAGGAGCTCAGGGGCACTGTAATTCACAAACCTGCAGAGTTATAAATGACAGCTATCGTCCAAAAATAGACTGAAGTAAGGCTGCCAAGAGGACTTGAAAGCGGGGCAGAATTGCAGGAAACCGATTTCAGGAGGTAGACTGGAATTGCATTGCAAGCATAGGAAAAGAGGCAGAACGTCCACAATGATGCACTTGGCCAAAAAGGGCGTATGCGTTTTTTCCTGAATATATTCAGGAAAAAACGCATACGCCCTTTTTGGCCAACCAAGCAAGCTTGCAAAGGAAATCTGCACTACAATGAAGTCTCACTTCCCCCCGGTCAAAAGGGCCATCTGAAAAAAGTGTAAAATCCAGAAAGGCAGGACAGGCCATGGAGAACTGGGAGCCTTGTTATGCTGATGGGCGGGATGTAAATTGCCAACAACCACTCGGGAGAAGTGTATGGTGTTTCCTGAAACATCTAAAAAACAAAGCAACAGAGCCTAGGGCACTTCCACTTATGGTCCTATAGCTTAGGGAATTTAAAATCAAAAAGACACAGCCACCCCAAAGTTTGGAACGGCTCTGTTTACAAGAACCTCGTTTACAGTACAAGTTCAACATCGCAGAAATTGAAAAATGGATAAAGAAGTTGTGGTATTTACTTACAAAGCAATATCACTCAGCAATGAAATCTGTGTCATCAGGCCCTTAGCAGCACAATGAGTGGATTCAGGTATGATGATTCTAACGGAAATAAGTCACACACAAAAAGAAACATCATAAGATATCAGTAATACACGGAATGGAAACTTGGCTACACAGGAACTGAATTACAGAACAGAACAGGGTCTCAAATTTAGAAAACCAACTTATGCTTGCTTAAGGGGAAAGGTGAGTTGGGGTGCTGCATAAAACCAGAGATTGAAATGAGCACAGATAAAGTTCCTTAAGCCAAATATGGAATAGACAAGAGCTACTCCTTGCTCAACGAAATGGACTCAACACCGCATATTAAACGCCTAAGAATGTACCTGACTAGTAAGTATCTTAAAACCTATGGATTGCTATGTCTCCGAAACAGAATCAAGCATGTGTACAGGGGCATAAACGCAGCAGTGATAGGATTGGAGAGGTTCGGTGAGCAAATGAAGACCCTTTGAAGTCATATTGCATGGTAGCCATTCCACGGGTTTCAAATACACAGGTTTAAGGTATTCTTCCTTCAGCTAAAACATGCATGTGGAACCGAAGTATGATCAACCATGTGAACGGGAGACGTGTTCAAATATGTCTCAGTTTTCCTCCCCTGGTACTCGGGTGCAACATTCCAGACGCTTTACTAACACTCTCCCCACTTGGAAAGTCAGTGCCTTTAACCTCCTGTTTGGCCCAGTTTGCAATTTCTGCGGAAGATGAACAGGAATAGCGAGAACCAATGAGAGACTAGCTGGAGGCGTCTGGACGGGCAAATTTAACTCTCATTTCCCACCAGGAAGAGGAAATAACCAAAGGCTCAGCATGCCGTTCCGGAACCAGATTAGGGCCTGAAGACATCCTGCGGTGTTGCGGCCAGGTCACAAGAAAGCGAGTTGAAGAAAGGAGCTCAGGGGCACTATAATTCACAAACCTGCAGAGTTATAAATGACAGCTATATTCCAAAAATAGACTGAAGTAAGGCTGCCAAGAGGACTTGAAAGCGGGGCAGAATTGCAGGAAACCGATTTCAGGAGGTAGACTGGAATTGCATTGAAAGCATAGGAAAAGAGGCAGAACGTCCACAATGATGCACTTGGCCAAAAAGGGCGTATGCGTTTTTTCCTGAATATATTCAGGAAAAAACGCATACGCCCTTTTTGGCCAACCAAGCAAGCTTGCAAAGGAAATCTGCACTACAATGAAGTCTCACTTCCCCCCGGTCAAAAGGGCCATCTGAAAAAAGTGTAAAATCCAGAAAGGCAGGACAGGCCATGGAGAACTGGGAGCCTTGTTATGCTGATGGGTGGGATGTAAATTGCCAACAACCACTCGGGAGAAGTGTATGGTGTTTCCTGAAACATCTAAAAAACAAAGCAACAGAGCCTAGGGCACTTCCACTTATGGTCCTATAGCTTAGGGAAATTAAAATCAAAAAGACACAGCCACCCCAAAGTTTGGAACGGCTCTGTTTACAAGAACCTCGTTTACAGTACAAGTTCAACATCGCAGAAAGTGAAAAATGGATAAAGAACTTGTGGTACTTACGTACAATGCAGTATCACTCAGCCATGAAATCTATGTCATTAGGCCCGTAGCAGCATAATGAGTGGATTCAGGTACGATGATTCTAACTGAAATAAGTCACACAGAAAAAGAAACATCATAAGATATCAGTAATACACGGAATGGAAACTTGGCTACACAGGAACTGAATTACAGAACAGAACAGGGTCTCAAATTTAGAAAACCAACTTATGCTTGCTTAAGGGGAAAGGTGAGTTGGGGTGCTGCATAAAACCAGAGATTGAAATGAGCACAGATAAAGTTCCTTAAGCCAAATATGGAATAGACAAGAGCTACTCCTTGCTCAACGAAATGGACTCAACACCGCATATTAAATGCCTAAGAATGTACCTGACTAGTAAGTATCTTAAAACCTATGGATTGCTATGTCTCCGAAAGAGAATCAAGCATGTGTACAGGGGCATAAACGCAGCAGTGATAGGATTGGAGAGGTTCGGTGAGCAAATGAAGACCCTTTGAAGTCATATTGCATGGTACCCATTCCACGGGTTTCAACTACCCAGGTTTAAGGTATTCTTCCTTCAGCTAAAACATGCATGTGGAACCTAGAGTATGATCAACCATGTGATCGGGAGACGTGTTCAAATATGTCTCAGTTTTCGTACCCTGGTACTCGGGTGCAACATTCCAGACGCTTTACTAACACTCTCCCCACTTGGAGAGTCAGTCCCTTTAACCTCCTGTTTGGCCCAGTTTGCAATTTCTGTGGAAGATGAACAGGAATAGCGAGAACCAATGAGAGACTAGCTGGAGGTGTCTGGATGGGCAAATTTAACTCTCATTTCCCACCAGGAAGAGGAATTAACCTAAGGCTCAGCGTGCCGTGCCAGAACCAGATTAGGGCCTGAAGACATCCTGCGGTGTTGCGGCCAGGTCACAAGAAAGCGAGTTGAAGAAAGGAGCTCAGGGGCACTGTAATTCACAAACCTGCAGAGTTATAAATGACAGCTATCGTCCAAAAATAGACTGAAGTAAGGCTGCCAAGAGGACTTGAAAGCGGGGCAGAATTGCAGGAAACCGATTTCAGGAGGTAGACTGGAATTGCATTGAAAGCATAGGAAAAGAGGCAGAACGTCCACAATGATGCACTTGGCCAAAAAGGGCGTATGCGTTTTTTCCTGAATATATTCAGGAAAAAACGCATACGCCCTTTTTGGCCAACCAAGCAAGCTTGCAAAGGAAATCTGCACTACAATGAAGTCTCACTTCCCCCCGGTCAAAAGGGCCATCTGAAAAAAGTGTAAAATCCAGAAAGGCAGGACAGGCCATGGAGAACTGGGAGCCTTGTTATGCTGATAGGGCGGGATGTAAATTGCCAACAGCCACTTGGGAGAAGTGTATGGTGTTTCCTGAAACATCTAAAAAACAAAGCATCAGAGCCTAGGGCACTTCCACTTATGGTCCTATAGCTTAGGGAATTTAAAATCAAAAAGACACAGCCACCCCAAAGTTTGGAACGGCTCTGTTTACAAGAACCTCGTTTACAGTACAAGTTCAACATCGCAGAAATTGAAAAATGGATAAAGAAGTTGTGGTATTTACTTACAAAGCAATATCACTCAGCAATGAAATCTGTGTCATCAGGACCTTAGCAGCACAATGAGTGGATTCAGGTATGATGATTCTAACTGAAATAAGTCACACAGAAAAAGAAACATCATAAGATATCAGTAATACACGGAATGGAAACTTGGCTACACAGGAACTGAATTACAGAACAGAACAGGGTCTCAAATTTAGAAAACCAACTTATGCTTGCTTAAGGGGAAAGGTGAGTTGGGGTGCTGCATAAAACCAGAGATTGAAATGAGCACAGATAAAGTTCCTTAAGCCAAATATGGAATAGACAAGAGCTACTCCTTGCTCAACGAAATGGACTCAACACCGCATATTAAACGCCTAAGAATGTACCTGACTAGTAAGTATCTTAAAACCTATGGATTGCTATGTCTCCGAAACAGAATCAAGCATGTGTACAGGGGCATAAACGCAGCAGTGATAGGATTGGAGAGGTTCGGTGAGCAAATGAAGACCCTTTGAAGTCATATTGCATGGTACCCATTCCACGGGTTTCAAATACACAGGTTTAAGGTATTCTTCCTTCAGCTAAAACATGCATGTGGAACCCAAGTATGATCAACCATGTGAACGGGAGACGTGTTCAAATATGTCTCAGTTTTCCTCCCCTGGTACTCGGGTGCAACATTCCAGACGCTTTACTAACACTCTCCCCACTTGGAGAGTCAGTCCCTTTAACCTCCTGTTTGGCCCAGTTTGCAATTTCTGTGGAAGATGAACAGGAATAGCGAGAACCAATGAGAGACTAGCTGGAGGTGTCTGGATGGGCAAATTTAACTCTCATTTCCCACCAGGAAGAGGAATTAACCTAAGGCTCAGCGTGCCGTGCCAGAACCAGATTAGGGCCTGAAGACATCCTGCGGTGTTGCGGCCAGGTCACAAGAAAGCGAGTTGAAGAAAGGAGCTCAGGGGCACTGTAATTCACAAACCTGCAGAGTTATAAATGACAGCTATCGTCCAAAAATAGACTGAAGTAAGGCTGCCAAGAGGACTTGAAAGCGGGGCAGAATTGCAGGAAACCGATTTCAGGAGGTAGACTGGAATTGCATTGCAAGCATAGGAAAAGAGGCAGAACGTCCACAATGATGCACTTGGCCAAAAAGGGCGTATGCGTTTTTTCCTGAATATATTCAGGAAAAAACGCATACGCCCTTTTTGGCCAACCAAGCAAGCTTGCAAAGGAAATCTGCACTACAATGAAGTCTCACTTCCCCCCGGTCAAAAGGGCCATCTGAAAAAAGTGTAAAATCCAGAAAGGCAGGACAGGCCATGGAGAACTGGGAGCCTTGTTATGCTGATGGGCGGGATGTAAATTGCCAACAACCACTCGGGAGAAGTGTATGGTGTTTCCTGAAACATCTAAAAAACAAAGCAACAGAGCCTAGGGCACTTCCACTTATGGTCCTATAGCTTAGGGAAATTAAAATCAAAAAGACACAGCCACCCCAAAGTTTAGAACGGCTCTGTTTACAAGAACCTCGTTTACAGTACAAGTTCAACATCGCAGAAAGTGAAAAATGGATAAAAAAGTTGTGGTATTTACTTACAAAGCAATATCACTCAGCAATGAAATCTGTGTCATCAGGACCTTAGCAGCACAATGAGTGGATTCCGGTATGATGATTCTAACTGAAATAAGTCACACAGAAAAAGAAACATCATAAGATATCAGTAATACACGGAATGGAAACTTGGCTACACAGGAACTGAATTACAGAACAGAACAGGGTCTCAAATTTAGAAAACCAACTTATGCTTGCTTAAGGGGAAAGGTGAGTTGGGGTGCTGCATAAAACCAGAGATTGAAATGAGCACAGATAAAGTTCCTTAAGCCAAATATGGAATAGACAAGAGCTACTCCTTGCTCAACGAAATGGACTCAACACCGCATATTAAACGCCTAAGAATGTACCTGACTAGTAAG
Source organism: Delphinus delphis (assembly GCF_949987515.2). NCBI lineage: Eukaryota > Metazoa > Chordata > Mammalia > Artiodactyla > Delphinidae > Delphinus > Delphinus delphis. The sequence continues at coordinate 212,453 of NW_027192931.1, read as the reverse complement.
TATCTTAAAACCTATGGATTGCTATGTCTCCGAAACAGAATCAAGCATGTGTACAGGGGCATAAACGCAGCAGTGATAGGATTGGAGAGGTTCGGTGAGCAAATGAAGACCCTTTGAAGTCATATTGCATGGTACCCATTCCACGGGTTTCAACTACCCAGGTTTAAGGTATTCTTCCTTCAGCTAAAACATGCATGTGGAACCCAAGTATGATCAACCATGTGAACGGGAGACGTGTTCAAATATGTCTCAGTTTTCCTCCCCTGGTACTCGGGTGCAACATTCCAGACGCTTTACTAACACTCTCCCCACTTGGAAAGTCAGTGCCTTTAACCTCCTGTTTGGCCCAGTTTGCAATTTCTGTGGAAGATGAACAGGAATAGCGAGAACCAATGAGAGACTAGCTGGAGGTGTCTGGATGGGCAAATTTAACTCTCATTTCCCACCAGGAAGAGGAATTAACCTAAGGCTCAGCGTGCCGTGCCAGAACCAGATTAGGGCCTGAAGACATCCTGCGGTGTTGCGGCCAGGTCACAAGAAAGCGAGTTGAAGAAAGGAGCTCAGGGGCACTGTAATTCACAAACCTGCAGAGTTATAAATGACAGCTATCGTCCAAAAATAGACTGAAGTAAGGCTGCCAAGAGGACTTGAAAGAGGGACAGAATTGCAGGAAACCGATTTCAGGAGGTAGACTGGAATTGCATTGAAAGCATAGGAAAAGAGGCAGAACGTCCACAATGATGCACTTGGCCAAAAAGGGCGTATGCGTTTTTTCCTGAATATATTCAGGAAAAAACGCATACGCCCTTTTTGGCCAACCAAGCAACCTTGCAAAGGAAATCTGCACTACAATGAAGTCTCACTTCCCCCCGGTCAAAAGGGCCATCTGAAAAAAGTGTAAAATCCAGAAAGGCAGGACAGGCCATGGAGAACTGGGAGCCTTGTTATGCTGATGGGCGGGATGTAAATTGCCAACAACCACTCGGGAGAAGTGTATGGTGTTTCCTGAAACATCTAAAAAACAAAGCAACAGAGCCTAGGGCACTTCCACTTATGGTCCTATAGCTTAGGGAAATTAAAATCAAAAAGACACAGCCACCCCAAAGTTTGGAACGGCTCTGTTTACAAGAACCTCCTTTACAGTACAAGTTCAACATCGCAGAAAGTGAAAAATGGATAAAGAACTTGTGGTACTTACGTACAATGCAGTATCACTCAGCAATGAAATCTATGTCATCAGGCCCGTAGCAGCATAATGAGTGGATTCAGGTACGATGATTCTAACTGAAATAAGTCACACAGAAAAAGAAACATCATAAGATATCACTAATACACGGAATGTAAACTTGGCTACACAGGAACTGAATTACAGAACAGAACAGGGTCTCAAATTTAGAAAACCAACTTATGCTTGCTTAAGGGGAAAGGTGAGTTGGGGTGCTGCATAAAACCAGAGATTGAAATGAGCACAGATAAAGTTCCTTAAGCCAAATATGGAATAGACAAGAGCTACTCCTTGCTCAACGAAATGGACACAACACCGCATATTAAATGCCTAAGAATGTACCTGACTAGTAAGTATCTTAAAACCTATGGATTGCTATGTCTCCGAAAGAGAATCAAGCATGTGTACAGGGGCATAAACGCAGCAGTGATAGGATTGGAGAGGTTCGGTGAGCAAATGAAGACCCTTTGAAGTCATATTGCATGGTACCCATTCCACGGGTTTCAACTACCCAGGTTTAAGGTATTCTTCCTTCAGCTAAAACATGCATGTGGGACCTAGAGTATGATCAACCATGTGATCGGGAGACGTGTTCAAATATGTCTCAGTTTTCGTACCCTGGTACTCGGGTGCAACATTCCAGACGCTTTACTAACACTCTCCCCACTTGGAGAGTCAGTCCCTTTAACCTCCTGTTTGGCCCAGTTTGCAATTTCTGTGGAAGATGAACAGGAATAGCGAGAACCAATGAGAGACTAGCTGGAGGTGTCTGGATGGGCAAATTTAACTCTCATTTCCCACCAGGAAGAGGAATTAACCAAAGGCTCAGCGTGCCGTGCCAGAACCAGATTAGGGCCTGAATTCATCCTGCGGTGTTGCGGCCAGGTCACAAGAAAGCGAGTTGAAGAAAGGAGCTCAGGGGCACTGTAATTCACAAACCTGCAGAGTTATAAATGACAGCTATCGTCCAAAAATAGACTGAAGTAAGGCTGCCAAGAGGACTTGAAAGCGGGGCAGAATTGCAGGAAACCGATTTCAGGAGGTAGACTGGAATTGCATTGCAAGCATAGGAAAAGAGGCAGAACGTCCACAATGATGCACTTGGCCAAAAAGGGCGTATGCGTTTTTTCCTGAATATATTCAGGAAAAAACGCATACACCCTTTTTGGCCAACCAAGCAAGCTTGCAAAGGAAATCTGCACTACAATGAAGTCTCACTTCCCCCCGGTCAAAAGGGCCATCTGAAAAAAGTGTAAAATCCAGAAAGGCAGGACAGGCCATGGAGAACTGGGAGCCTTGTTATGCTGAAGGGCGGGATGTAAATTGCCAACAACCACTCGGGAGAAGTGTATGGTGTTTCCTGAAACATCTAAAAAACAAAGCAACAGAGCCTAGGGCACTTCCACTTATGGTCCTATAGCTTAGGGAATTTAAAATCAAAAAGACACAGCCACCCCAAAGTTTAGAACGGCTCTGTTTACAAGAACCTCGTTTACAGTACAAGTTCAACATCGCAGAAAGTGAAAAATGGATAAAAAAGTTGTGGTATTTACTTACAAAGCAATATCACTCAGCAATGAAATCTGTGTCATCAGGACCTTAGCAGCACAATGAGTGGATTCAGGTATGATGATTCTAACTGAAATAAGTCACACAGAAAAAGAAACATCATAAGATATCAGTAATACACGGAATGGAAACTTGGCTACACAGGAACTGAATTACAGAACAGAACAGGGTCTCAAATTTAGAAAACCAACTTATGCTTGCTTAAGGGGAAAGGTGAGTTGGGGTGCTGCATAAAACCAGAGATTGAAATGAGCACAGATAAAGTTCCTTAAGCCAAATATGGAATAGACAAGAGCTACTCCTTGCTCAACGAAATGGACTCAACACCGCATATTAAACGCCTAAGAATGTACCTGACTAGTAAGTATCTTAAAACCTATGGATTGCTATGTCTCCGAAACAGAATCAAGCATGTGTACAGGGGCATAAACGCAGCAGTGATAGGATTGGAGAGGTTCGGTGAGCAAATGAAGACCCTTTGAAGTCATATTGCATGGTACCCATTCCACGGGTTTCAACTACCCAGGTTTTAGGTATTCTTCCTTCAGCTAAAACATGCATGTGGAACCCAAGTATGATCAACCATGTGAACGGGAGACGTGTTCAAACATGTCTCAGTTTTCCTCCCCTGGTACTCGGGTGCAACATTCCAGACGCTTTACTAACACTCTCCCCACTTGGAAAGTCAGCGCCTTTAACCTCCTGTTTGTCCCAGTTTGCAATTTCTGCGGAAGATGAACAGGAATAGCGAGAACCAATGAGAGGCTAGCTGGAGGTGTCTGGACGGGCAAATTTAACTCTCATTTCCCACCAGGAAGAGGAATTAACCAAAGGCTCAGCGTGCCGTGCCGGAACCAGATTAGGGCCTGAAGCCATCCTGCGGTGTTGCAGCCAGCTCAAAAGAAAGCGAGTTGAAGAAAGGAGCTCAGGGGCACTGTAATTCACAAACCTGCAGAGTTATAAATGACAGCTATCGTCCAAAAATAGACTGAAGTAAGGCTGCCAAGAGGACTTGAAAGCGGGGCAGAATTGCAGGAAACCGATTTCAGGAGGTAGACTGGAATTGCATTGAAAGCATAGGAAAAGAGGCAGAACGTCCACAATGATGCACTTGGCCAAAAAGGGCGTATGCGTTTTTTCCTGAATATATTCAGGAAAAAACGCATACGCCCTTTTTGGCCAACCAAGCAAGCTTGCAAAGGAAATCTGCACTACAATGAAGTCTCACTTCCCCCCGGTCAAAAGGGCCATCTGAAAAAAGTGTAAAATCAAGAAAGGCAGGACAGGCCATGGAGAACTGGGAGCCTTGTTATGCTGATGGGCGGGATGTAAATTGCCAACAACCACTCGGGAGAAGTGTATGGTGTTTCCTGAAACATCTAAAAAACAAAGCAACAGAGCCTAGGGCACTTCCACTTATGGTCCTATAGCTTAGGGAATTTAAAATCAAAAAGACACAGCCACCCCAAAGTTTCGAACGGCTCTGTTTACAAGAACCTCGTTTACAGTAGTTCAACATCGCAGAAAGTGAAAAATGGATAAAGAACTTGTGGTACTTACGTACAATTCAGTATCATTCAGCAATGAAATCTATGTCATCAGGCCCGTAGCAGCATAATGAGTGGATTCAGGTACGATGATTCTAACTGAAATAAGTCACACAGAAAAAGAAACATCATAAGATATCACTAATACACGGAATGGAAACTTGGCTACACAGGAACTGAATTACAGAACAGAACAGGGTCTCAAATTTAGAAAACCACCTTATGCTTGCTTAAGGGGAAAGGTGAGTTGGGGTGCTGCATAAAACCAGAGATTGAAATGAGCACAGATAAAGTTCCTTAAGCCAAATATGGAATAGACAAGAGCTACTCCTTGCTCAACGAAATGGACTCAACACCGCATATTAAACGCCTAAGAATGTACCTGACTAGTAAGTATCTTAAAACCTATGGATTGCTATGTCTCCGAAACAGAATCAAGCATGTGTACAGGGGCATAAACGCAGCAGTGATAGGATTGGAGAGGTTCGGTGAGCAAATGAAGACCCTTTGAAGGCATATTGCATGGTACCCATTCCACGGGTTTCAACTACCCAGGTTTAAGGTATTCTTCCTTCAGCTAAAACATGCATGTGGAACCCAAGTATGATCAACCATGTGAACGGGAGACGTGTTCAAATATGTCTCAGTTTTCCTCCCCTAGTACTCGGGTGCAACATTCCAGACGCTTTACTAACACTCTCCCCACTTGGAAAGTCAGCGCCTTTAACCTCCTGTTTGGCCCAGTTTGCAATTTCTGCGGAAGATGAACAGGAAAAGCGAGAACCAATGAGAGGCTAGCTGGAGGTGTCTGGACGGGCAAATTTAACTCTCATTTCCCACCAGGAAGAGGAAATAACCAAAGGCTCAGCATGCCGTGCCGGAACCAGATTAGGGCCTGAAGCCATCCTGCGGTGTTGCGGCCAGGTCACAAGAAAGCGAGTTGAAGAAAGGAGCTCAGGGGCACTGTAATTCACAAACCTGCAGAGTTATAAATGACAGCTATCGTCCAAAAATAGACTGAAGTAAGGCTGCCAAGAGGACTTGAAAGCGGGGCAGAATTGCAGGAAACCGATTTCAGGAGGTAGACTGGAATTGCATTGCAAGCATAGGAAAAGAGGCAGAACGTCCACAATGATGCACTTGGCCAAAAAGGGCGTATGCGTTTTTTCCTGAATATATTCAGGAAAAAACGCATACGCCCTTTTTGGCCAACCAAGCAAGCTTGCAAAGGAAATCTGCACTACAATGAAGTCTCACTTCCCCCCGGTCAAAAGGGCCATCTGAAAAAAGTGTAAAATCCAGAAAGGCAGGACAGGCCATGGAGAACTGGGAGCCTTGTTATGCTGATGGGCGGGATGTAAATTGCCAACAACCACTCGGGAGAAGTGTATGGTGTTTCCTGAAACATCTAAAAAACAAAGCAACAGAGCCTAGGGCACTTCCACTTATGGTCCTATAGCTTAGGGAATTTAAAATCAAAAAGACACAGCCACCCCAAAGTTTGGAACGGCTCTGTTTACAAGAACCTCGTTTACAGTACAAGTTAAACATCGCAGAAATTGAAAAATGGATAAAGAAGTTGTGGTATTTACTTACAAAGCAATATCACTCAGCAATGAAATCTGTGTCATCAGGCCCTTAGCAGCACAATGAGTGGATTCAGGTATGATGATTCTAACTGAAATAAGTCACACAGAAAAAGAAACATCATAAGATATCAGTAATACACGGAATGGAAACTTGGCTACACAGGAACTGAATTACAGAACAGAACAGGGTCTCAAATTTAGAAAACCAACTTATGCTTGCTTAAGGAGAAAGGTGAGTTGGGGTGCTGCATAAAACCAGAGATTGAAATGAGCACAGATAAAGTTCCTTAAGCCAAATATGGAATAGACAAGAGCTACTCCTTGCTCAACGAAATGGACTCAACACCGCATATTAAACGCCTAAGAATGTACCTGACTAGTAAGTATCTTAAAACCTATGGATTGCTATGTCTCCGAAAGAGAATCAAGCATGTGTACAGGGGCATAAACGAAGCAGTGATAGGATTGGAGAGGTTCGGTGAGCAAATGAAGACCCTTTGAAGTCATATTGCATGGTACCCATTCCACGGGTTTCAACTACCCAGGTTTTAGGTATTCTTCCTTCAGCTAAAACATGCATGTGGAACCCAAGTATGATCAACCATGTGAAGGGGAGACGTGTTCAAATATGTCTCAGTTTTCCTCCCCTGGTACTTGGGTGCAACATTCCAGACGCTTTGCTAACACTCTCCCCACTTGGAAAGTCAGCGCCTTTAACCTCCTGTTTGGCCCAGTTTGCAATTTCTGCGGAAGATGAACAGGAATAGCGAGAACCAATGAGAGGCTAGCTGGAGGTGTCTGGACGGGCAAATTTAACTCTCATTTCCCACCAGGAAGAGGAATTAACCAAAGGCTCAGCGTGCCGTACCGGAACCAGATTAGGGCCTGAAGCCATCCTGCGGTGTTGCGGCCAGCTCAAAAGAAAGCGAGTTGAAGAAAGGAGCTCAGGGGCACTGTAATTCACAAACCTGCAGAGTTATAAATGACAGCTATCGTCCAAAAATAGACTGAAGTAAGGCTGCCAAGAGGACTTGAAAGCGGGGCAGAATTGCAGGAAACCGATTTCAGGAGGTAGACTGGAATTGCATTGAAAGCATAGGAAAAGAGGCAGAACGTCCACAATGATGCACTTGGCCAAAAAGGGCGTATGCGTTTTTTCCTGAATATATTCAGGAAAAAACGCATACGCCCTTTTTGGCCAACCAAGCAAGCTTGCAAAGGAAATCTGCACTACAATGAAGTCTCACTTCCCCCCGGTCAAAAGGGCCATCTGAAAACAGTGTAAAATCCAGAAAGGCAGGACAGGCCATGGAGAACTGGGAGCCTTGTTATGCTGATGGGTGGGATGTAAATTGCCAACAGACACTTGGGAGAAGTGTATGGTGTTTCCTGAAACATCTAAAAAACAAAGCAACAGAGGCTAGGGCACTGCCACTTATGGTCCTATAGCTTAGGGAAATTAAAATCAAAAAGACACAGCCACCCCAAAGTTTGGGACGCCTCTGTTTACAAGAACCTCGTTTACAGTACAAGTTCAACATCGCAGAAAGTGAAAAATGGATAAAGAAGTTGTGGTATTTACTTACAAAGCAATATCACTCAGCAATGAAATCTGTGTCATCAGGCCCTTAGCAGCACAATGAGTGGATTCAGGTATGATGATTCTAACTGAAATAAGTCACACAGAAAAAGAAACATCATAAGATATCAGTAATACATGGAATGTAAACTTGGCTACACAGGAACTGAATTACAGAACAGAACAGGGTCTCAAATTTAGAAAACCAACTTATGCTTGCTTTAGGGGAAAGGTGAGTTGGGGTGCTGCATAAAACCAGAGATTGAAATGAGCACAAAGTTCCTTAAGCCAAATATGGAATAGACAAGAGCTATTCCTTGCTCAACGAAATGGACTCAACACCGCATATTAAACGCCTAAGAATGTACCTGACTAGTAAGTATCTTAAAACCTATAGATTGCTATGTCTCCGAAAGAGAATCAAGCATGTGTACAGGGGCATAAACGCAGCAGTGATAGGATTGGAGAGGTTCAGTGAGCAAATGAAAACCCTTTGAAGTCATATGGCATGGTACTCATTCCACGGGTTTCAACTACGCAGATTTTAGGTATTCGTCCTTCAGCTAAAACATGCATGTGGAACCCAGAGTATGATCAACCATGAGATTGGGAGACGTGTTCAAATATGTCTCAGTTTTCCTCCCCTGGTACTCGGGTGCAACATTCCAGACGCTTTACTAACACTCTCCCCACTTGGAGAGTCAGTCCCTTTAACCTCCTGTTTGGCCCAGTTTGCAATTTCTGTGGAAGATGAACAGGAATAGCGAGAACCAATGAGAGACTAGCTGGAGGTGTCTGGATGGGCAAATTTAACTCTCATTTCCCACCAGGAAGAGGAATTAACCAAAGGCTCAGCGTGCCGTGCCAGAACCAGATTAGGGCCTTAAGCCATCCTGCGGTGTTGCGGCCAGGTCACAAGAAAGCGAGTTGAAGAAAGGAGCTCAGGGGCACTGTAATTCAAAAACCTGCAGAGTTATAAATGACAGCTATCGTCCAAAAATAGACTGAAGTAAGGCTGCCAAGAGGACTTGAAAGCGGGGCAGAATTGCAGGAAACCGATTTCAGGAGGTAGACTGGAATTGCATTGAAAGCATAGGAAAAGAGGCAGAACGTCCACAATGATGCACTTGGCCAAAAAGGGCGTATGCGTTTTTTCCTGAATATATTCAGGAAAAAACGCATACGCCCTTTTTGGCCAACCAAGCAAGCTTGCAAAGGAAATCTGCACTACAATGAAGTCTCACTTCCCCCCGGTCAAAAGGGCCATCTGAAAAAAGTGTAAAATCCAGAAAGGCAGGACAGGACATGGAGAACTGGGAGCCTTGTTATGCTGATGGGCGGGATGTAAATTGCCAACAACCACTCGGGAGAAGTGTATGGTGTTTCCTGAAACATCTAAAAAACAAAGCAACAGAACCTAGGGCACTTCCACTTATGGTCCTATAGCTTAGGGAAATTAAAATCAAAAAGACACAGCCACCCCAAAGTTTGGGACGCCTCCGTTTACAAGAACCTCGTTTACCGTACAAGTTCAATATCACAGAAAGTGAAAAATGGATAAAGAACTTGTGGTACTTACGTACAATGCAGTATCACTCAGCAATGAAATCTATGTCATCAGGCCCGTAGCAGCATAATGAGTGGATTCAGGTACGATGATTCTAACTGAAATAAGTCACACAGAAAAAGAAACATCATAAGATATCAGTAATACACGGAATGTAAACTTGGCTACACAGGAACTGAATTACAGAACAGAACAGGGTCTCAAATTTAGAAAACCAACTTATGCTTGCTTAAGGGGAAAGGTGAGTTGGGGTGCTGCATAAAACCAGAGATTGAAATGAGCACAGATAAAGTTCCTTAAGCCAAATATGGAATAGACAAGAGCTACTCCTTGCTCAACGAAATGGACTCAACACCGCATATTAAACGCCTAAGAATGTACCTGACTAGTAAGTATCTTAAAACCTATGGATTGCTATGTCTCCGAAAGAGAATCAAGCATGTGTACAGGGGCATAAACGCAGCAGTGATAGGATTGGAGAGGTTCGGTGAGCAAATTTAGACCCTTTGAAGTCATATTGCATGGTACCCATTCCACGGGTTTCAAATACCCAGGTTTAAGGTATTCTTCCTTCAGCTAAAAGATGCATGTGGAACCCAAGTATGATCAACCATGTGAACGGGAGACGTGTTCAAATATGTCTCAGTTTTCCTCCCCTGGTACTCGGGTGCAACATTCCAGACGCTTTACTAACAGTCTCCCCACTTGGAGAGTCAGCGCCTTTAACCTCCTGTTTGGCCCAGTTTGCAATTTCTTGGAAGATGAACAGGAATAGCGAGAACCAATGAGAGACTAGCTGGAGGTGTCTGGACGGGCAAATTTAACTCTCATTTCCCACCAGGAAGAGGAAATAACCAAAGGCTCAGCGTGCCGTGCCGGAACCAGATTAGGGCCTGAAGCCATCCTGCGGTGTTGCGGCCAGGTCACAAGAAAGCGAGTTGAAGAAAGGAGCTCAGGGGCACTGTAATTCACAAACCTGCAGAGTTATAAATGACAGCTATCGTCCAAAAATAGACTGAAGTAAGGCTGCCAAAAGGACTTGAAAGCGGGGCAGAATTGCAGGAAACCGATTTCAGGAGGTAGACTGGAATTGCATTGCAAGCATAGGAAAAGAGGCAGAACGTCCACAATGATGCACTTGGCCAAAAAGGGCGTATGCGTTTTTTCCTGAATATATTCAGGAAAAAACGCATACGCCCTTTTTGGCCAACCAAGCAAGCTTGCAAAGGAAATCTGCACTACAATGAAGTCTCACTTCCCCCCGGTCAAAAGGGCAATCTGAAAAAAGTGTAAAATCCAGAAAGGCAGGACAGGCCATGGAGAACTGGGAGCCTTGTTATGCTGATGGGCGGGATGTAAATTGCCAACAACCACTCGGGAGTAGTGTATGGTGTTTCCTGAAACATCTAAAAAACAAAGCAACAGAGCCTAGGGCACTTCCACTTATGGTCCTATAGCTTAGGGAATTTAAAATCAAAAAGACACAGCCACCCCAAAGTTTGGAACGGCTCTGTTTACAAGAACCTCGTTTACAGTACAAGTTCAACATCGCAGAAATTGAAAAATGGATAAAGAAGTTGTGGTATTTACTTACAAAGCAATATCACTCAGCAATGAAATCTGTGTCATCAGGCCCTTAGCAGCACAATGAGTGGATTCAGGTATGATGATTCTAACTGAAATAAGTCACACAGAAAAAGAAACATCATAAGATATCAGTAATACACGGAATGTAAACTTGGCTACACAGGAACTGAATTACAGAACAGAACAGGGTCTCAAATTTAGAAAACCAACTTATGCTTGCTTAAGGGGAAAGGTGAGTTGGGGTGCTGCATAAAACCAGAGATTGAAATGAGCACAGATAAAGTTCCTTAAGCCAAATATGGAATAGACAAGAGCTACTCCTTGCTCAACGAAATGGACTCAACACCGCATATTAAACGCCTAAGAATGTACCTGACTAGTAAGTATCTTAAAACCTATGGATTGCTATGTCTCCGAAACAGAATCAAGCATGTGTACAGGGGCATAAACGCAGCAGTGATAGGATTGGAGAGGTTCGGTGAGCAAATGAAGACCCTTTGAAGTCATATTGCATGGTACCCATTCCACGGGTTTCAACTACCCAGGTTTTAGGTATTCTTCCTTCAGCTAAAACATGCATGTGGAACCCAAGTATGATCAACCATGTGAACGGGAGACGTGTCCAAATATGTCTCAGTTTTCCTCCCCTGGTACTCGGGTGCAACATTCCAGACGCTTTACTAACACTCTCCCCACTTGAAAAGTCAGCGCCTTTAACCTCCTGTTTGGCCCAGTTTGCAATTTCTGCGGAAGATGAACAGGAATAGCGAGAACCAATGAGAGGCTAGCTGGAGGTGTCTGGACGGGCAAATTTAACTCTCATTTCCCACCAGGAAGAGGAAATAACCAAAGGCTCAGCATCCGTGCCGGAACCAGATTAGGGCCTGAAGCCATCCTGCGGTGTTGCGGCCAGGTCACAAGAAAGCGAGTTGAAGAAAGGAGCTCAGGGGCACTGTAATTCACAAACCTTCAGAGTTATAAATGACAGCTATCGTCCAAAAATAGACTGAAGTAAGGCTGCCAAGAGGACTTGAAAGCGGGGCAGAATTGCAGGAAACCGATTTCAGGAGGTAGACTGGAATTGCATTGAAAGCATAGGAAAAGAGGCAGAACGTCCACAATGATGCACTTGGCCAAAAAGGGCGTATGCGTTTTTTCCTGAATATATTCAGGAAAAAACGCATACGCCCTTTTTGGCCAACCAAGCAAGCTTGCAAAGGAAATCTGCACTACAATGAAGTCTCACTTCCCCCCGGTCAAAAGGGCCATCTGAAAAAAGTGTAAAATCCAGAAAGGCAGGACAGGCCATGGAGAACTGGGAGCCTTGTTATGCTGATGGGCGGGATGTAAATTGCCAACAACCACTCGGGAGAAGTGTATGGTGTTTCCTGAAACATCTAAAAAACAAAGCAACAGAGCCTAGGGCACTTCCACTTATGGTCCTATAGCTTAGGGAAATTAAAATCAAAAAGACACAGCCACCCCAAAGTTTGGGACGCCTCTGTTTACAAGAACCTCGTTTACAGTACAAGTTCAACATCGCAGAAAGTGAAAAATGGATAAAGAAGTTGTGGTATTCAATTACAAAGCAATATCACTCAGCAATGAAATCTATGTCATCAGGCCCTTAGCAGCACAATGAGTGGATTCAGGTATGATGATTCTAACTGAAATAAGTCACACAGAAAAAGAAACATCATAAGATATCAGTAATACACGGAATGGAAACTTGGCTACACAGGAACTGAATTACAGAACAGAACAGGGTCTCAAATTTAGAAAACCAACTTATGCTTGCTTAAGGGGAAAGGTGAGTTGGGGTGCTGCATAAAACCAGAGATTGAAATGAGCACAGATAAAGTTCCTTAAGCCAAATATGGAATAGACAAGAGCTACTCCTTGCTCAACGAAATGGACTCAACACCGCATATTAAACGCCTAAGAATGTACCTGACTAGCAAGTATCTTAAAACCTATGGATTGCTATGTCTCCGAAAGAGAATCAAGCATGTGTACAGGGGCATAAACGCAGCAGTGATAGGATTGGAGAGGTTCGGTGAGCAAATGAAGACCCTTTGAAGTCATATTGCATGGTACCCATTCCACGGGTTTCAACTACCCAGGTTTAAGGTATTCTTCCTTCAGCTAAAACATGCATGTGGAACCTAGAGTATGATCAACCATGTGATCGGGAGACGTGTTCAAATATGTCTCAGTTTTCGTACCCTGGTACTCGGGTGCAACATTCCAGACGCTTTACTAACACTCTCCCCACTTGGAGAGTCAGTCCCTTTAACCTCCTGTTTGGCCCAGTTTGCAATTTCTGTGGAAGATGAACAGGAATAGCGAGAACCAATGAGAGACTAGCTGGAGGTGTCTGGACGGGCAAATTTAACTCTCATTTCCCACCAGGAAGAGGAATTAACCAAAGGCTCAGCATGCCGGGCCGGAACCAGATTAGGGCCTGAAGCCATCCTGCGGTGTTGCGGCCAGGTCACAAGAAAGCGAGTTGAAGAAAGGAGCTCAGGGGCACTGTAATTCACAAACCTGCAGAGTTATAAATGACAGCTATCGTCCAAAAATAGACTGAAGTAAGGCTGCCAAGAGGACTTGAAAGCGGGGCAGAATTGCAGGAAACCGATTTCAGGAGGTAGACTGGAATTGCATTGAAAGCATAGGAAAAGAGGCAGAACGTCCACAATGATGCACTTGGCCAAAAAGGGCGTATGCGTTTTTTCCTGAATATATTCAGGAAAAAACGCATACGCCCTTTTTGGCCAACCAAGCAAGCTTGCAAAGGAAATCTGCACTACAATGAAGTCTCACTTCCCCCCGGTCAAAAGGGCCATCTGAAAAAAGTGTAAAATCCAGAAAGGCAGGACAGGCCATGGAGAACTGGGAGCCTTGTTATGCTGATAGGGCGGGATGTAAATTGCCAACAGACACTTGGGAGAAGTGTATGGTGTTTCCTGAAACATCTAAAAAACAAAGCATCAGAGCCTAGGGCACTTCCAATTATGGTCCTATAGCTTAGGGAATTTAAAATCAAAAAGACACAGCCACCCCAAAGTTTGGAACGGCTCTGTTTACAAGAACCTCGTTTACAGTACAAGTTCAACATCGCAGAAATTGAAAAATGGATAAAGAAGTTGTGGTATTTACTTACAAAGCAATATCACTCAGCAATGAAATCTGTGTCATCAGGCCCTTAGCAGCACAATGAGTGGATTCAGGTATGATGATTCTAACTGAAATAAGTCACACAGAAAAAGAAACATCATAAGATATCAGTAATACACGGAATGTAAACTTGGCTACACAGGAACTGAATTACAGAACAGAACAGGGTCTCAAATTTAGAAAACCAACTTATGCTTGCTTAAGGGGAAAGGTGAGTTGGGGTGCTGCATAAAACCAGAGATTGAAATGAGCACAGATAAAGTTCCTTAAGCCAAATATGGAATAGACAAGAGCTACTCCTTGCTCAACGAAATGGACTCAACACCGCATATTAAACGCCTAAGAATGTACCTGACTAGTAAGTATCTTAAAACCTATGGATTGCTATGTCTCCGAAACAGAATCAAGCATGTGTACAGGGGCATAAACGCAGCAGTGATAGGATTGGAGAGGTTCGGTGAGCAAATGAAGACCCTTTGAAGTCATATTGCATGGTACCCATTCCATGGGTTTCAACTACCCAGGTTTTAGGTATTCTTCCTTAAGCTAAAACATGCATGTGGAACCCAAGTATGATCAACCATGTGATCGGGAGACGTGTTCAAATATGTCTCAGTTTTCCTCCCCTGGTACTCGGGTGCAACATTCCAGACGCTTTACTAACACTCTCCCCACTTGGAAAGTCAGCGCCTTTAACCTCCTGTTTGGCCCAGTTTGCAATTTCTGCGGAAGATGAACAGGAATAGCGAGAACCAATGAGAGGCTAGCTGGAGGTGTCTGGACGGGCAAATTTAACTCTCATTTCCCACCAGGAAGAGGAATTAACCAAAGGCTCAGCGTGCCGTGCCGGAACCAGATTAGGGCCTGAAGCCATCCTGCGGTGTTGCGGCCAGCTCAAAAGAAAGCGAGTTGAAGAAAGGAGCTCAGGGGCACTGAAATTCACAAACCTGCAGAGTTATAAATGACAGCTATCGTCCAAAAATAGACTGAAGTAAGGCTGCCAAGAGGACTTGAAAGCGGGGCAGAATTGCAGGAAACCGATTTCAGGAGGTAGACTGGAATTGCATTGAAAGCATAGGAAAAGAGGCAGAACGTCCACAATGATGCACTTGGCCAAAAAGGGCGTATGCGTTTTTTCCTGAATATATTCAGGAAAAAACGCATACGCCCTTTTTGGCCAACCAAGCAAGCTTGCAAAGGAAATCTGCACTACAATGAAGTCTCACTTCCCCCCGGTCAAAAGGGCCATCTGAAAAAAGTGTAAAATCCAGAAAGGCAGGACAGGCCATGGAGAACTGGGAGCCTTGTTATGCTGATGGGCGGGATGTAAATTGCCAACAACCACTCGGGAGAAGTGTATGGTGTTTCCTGAAACATCTAAAAAACAAAGCAACAGAACCTAGGGCACTTCCACTTATGGTCCTATAGCTTAGGGAAATTAAAATCAAAAAGACACAGCCACCCCAAAGTTTGGAATGGCTCTGTTTACAAGAACCTCGTTTACAGTACAAGTTCAACATCGCAGAAAGTGAAAAATGGATAAAGAACTTGTGGTACTTACGTACAATGCAGTATCACTCAGCAATGAAATCTATGTCATCAGGCCCGTAGCAGCATAATGAGTGGATTCAGGTACGATGATTCTAACTGAAATAAGTCACACAGAAAAAGAAACATCATAAGATATCACTAATACACGGAATGTAAACTTGGCTACACAGGAACTGAATTACAGAACAGAACAGGGTCTCAAATTTAGAAAACCAACTTATGCTTGCTTAAGGGTAAAGGTGAGTTGGGGTGCTGCATAAAACCAGAGATTGAAATGAGCACAGATAAAGTTCCTTAAGCCAAATATGGAATAGACAAGAGCTACTCCTTGCTCAACGAAATGGACTCAACACCGCATATTAAATGCCTAAGAATGTACCTGACTAGTAAGTATCTTAAAACCTATGGATTGCTATGTCTCCGAAAGAGAATCAAGCATGTGTACAGGGGCATAAACGCAGCAGTGATAGGATTGGAGAGGTTCGGTGAGCAAATGAAGACCCTTTGAAGTCATATTGCATGGTACCCATTCCACGGGTTTCAACTACCCAGGTTTAAGGTATTCTTCCTTCAGCTAAAACATGCATGTGGGACCTAGAGTATGATCAACCATGTGATCGGGAGACGTGTTCAAATATGTCTCAGTTTTCCTCCCCTGGTACTCGGGTGCAACATTCCAGACGCTTTACTAACACTCTCCCCACTTGGAGAGTCAGTCCCTTTAACCTCCTGTTTGGCCCAGTTTGCAATTTCTGTGGAAGATGAACAGGAATAGCGAGAACCAATGAGAGACTAGCTGGAGGTGTCTGGATGGGCAAATTTAACTCTCATTTCCCACCAGGAAGAGGAATTAACCAAAGGCTCAGCGTGCCGTGCCAGAACCAGATTAGGGCCTGAAGACATCCTGCGGTGTTGCGGCCAGGTCACAAGAAAGCAAGTTGAAGAAAGGAGCTCAGGGGCACTGTAATTCACAAACCTGCAGAGTTATAAATGACAGCTATCGTCCAAAAATAGACTGAAGTAAGGCTGCCAAGAGGACTTGAAAGCGGGGCAGAATTGCAGGAAACCGATTTCAGGAGGTAGACTGGAATTGCATTGAAAGCATAGGAAAAGAGGCAGAACGTCCACAATGATGCACTTGGCCAAAAAGGGCGTATGCGTTTTTTCCTGAATATATTCAGGAAAAAACGCATACGCCCTTTTTGGCCAACCAAGCAACCTTGCAAAGGAAATCTGCACTACAATGAAGTCTCACTTCCCCCCGGTCAAAAGGGCCATCTGAAAAAAGTGTAAAATCCAGAAAGGCAGGACAGGCCATGGAGAACTGGGAGCCTTGTTATGCTGATGGGCGGGATGTAAATTGCCAACAACCACTCGGGAGAAGTGTATGGTGTTTCCTGAAACATCTAAAAAACAAAGCAACAGAGCCTAGGGCACTTCCACTTATGGTCCTATAGCTTAGGGAATTTAAAATCAAAAAGACACAGCCACCCCAAAGTTTCGAACGGCTCTGTTTACAAGAACCTCGTTTACAGTACAAGTTCAACATCGCAGAAAGTGAAAAATGGATAAAGAAGTTGTGGTATTTACTTACAAAGCAATATCACTCAGCAATGAAATCTGTGTCATCAGGCCCTTAGCAGCACAATGAGTGGATTCAGGTATGATGATTCTAACTGAAATAAGTCACACAGAAAAAGAAACATCATAAGATATCAGTAATACACGGAATGGAAACTTGGCTACACAGGAACTGAATTACAGAACAGAACAGGGTCTCAAATTTAGCAAACCAACTTATGCTTGCTTAAGGGTAAAGGTGAGTTGGGGTGCTGCATAAAACCAGAGATTGAAATGAGCACAGATAAAGTTCCTTAAGCCAAATATGGAATAGACAAGAGCTACTCCTTGCTCAACGAAATGGACTCAACACCGCATATTAAACGCCTAAGAATGTACCTGACTAGTAAGTATCTTAAAACCTATGGATTGCTATGTCTCCGAAACAGAATCAAGCATGTGTACAGGGGCATAAACGAAGCAGTGATAGGATTGGAGAGGTTCCGTGAGCAAATGAAGACCCTTTGAAGTCATATGGCATGGTACTCATTCCACGGGTTTCAACTACGCAGATTTTAGGTATTCGTCCTTCAGCTAAAACACGCATGTGGAACCCAGAGTATGATCAACCATGAGATCGGGAGACGTGTTCAAATATGTCTCAGTTTTCCTCCCCTGGTACTCGGGTGCAACATTCCAGACGCTTTACTAACACTCTCCCCACTTGGAGAGTCAGTGCCTTTAACCTCCTGTTTGGCCCAGTTTGCAATTTCTGCGGAAGATGAACAGGAATAGCGAGAACCAATGAGAGGCTAGCTGGAGGTGTCTGGACGGGCAAATTTAACTCTCATTTCCCACCAGGAAGAGGAAATAACCAAAGGCTCAGCGTGCCGTACCGGAACCAGATTAGGGCCTGAAGCCATCCTGCGGTGTTGCGGCCAGCTCAAAAGAAAGCGAGTTGAAGAAAGGAGCTCAGGGGCACTGTAATTCACAAACCTGCAGAGTTATAAATGACAGCTATCGTCCAAAAATAGACTAAAGTAAGGCTGCCAAGAGGACTTGAAAGCGGGGCAGAATTGCAGGAAACCGATTTCAGGAGGTAGACTGGAATTGCATTGAAAGCATAGGAAAAGAGGCAGAACGTCCACAATGATGCACTTGGCCAAAAAGGGCGTATGCGTTTTTTCCTGAATATATTCAGGAAAAAACGCATACGCCCTTTTTGGCCAACCAAGCAAGCTTGCAAAGGAAATCTGCACTACAATGAAGTCTCACTTCCCCCCGGTCAAAAGGGCCATCTGAAAAAAGTGTAAAATCCAGAAAGGCAGGACAGGCCATGGAGAACTGGGAGCCTTGTTATGCTGATGGGCGGGATGTAAATTGCCAACAGCCACTCCGGAGAAGTGTATGGTGTTTCCTGAAACATCTAAAAAACAAAGCAACAGAGCCTAGGGCACTTCCACTTATGGTCCTATAGCTTAGGGAAATTAAAATCAAAAAGACACAGCCACCCCAAAGTTTGGGACGCCTCCGTTTACAAGAACCTCGTTTACCGTACAAGTTCAATATCACAGAAAGTGAAAAATGGATAAAGAAATTGTGGTACTTACGTACAATGCAGTATCACTCAGCAATGAAATCTATGTCATCAAGCCCGTAGCAGCATAATGAGTGGATTCAGGTACGATGATTCTAACTTAAATAAGTCACACAGAAAAAGAAACATCATAAGATATCACTAATACACGGAATGTAAACTTGGCTACACAGGAACTGAATTACAGAACAGAACAGGGTCTCAAATTTAGAAAACCAACTTATGCTTGCTTAAGGGTAAAGGTGAGTTGGGGTGCTGCATAAAACCAGAGATTGAAATGAGCACAGATAAAGTTCCTTAAGCCAAATATGGAATAGACAAGAGCTACTCCTTGCTCAACGAAATGGACTCAACACCGCATATTAAATGCCTAAGAATGTACCTGACTAGTAAGTATCTTAAAACCTATGGATTGCTATGTCTCCGAAAGAGAATCAAGCATGTGTACAGGGGCATAAACGCAGCAGTGATAGGATTGGAGAGGTTCGGTGAGCAAATGAAGACCCTTTGAAGTCATATTGCATGGTACCCATTCCACGGGTTTCAACTACCCAGGTTTAAGGTATTCTTCCTTCAGCTAAAACATGCATGTGGGACCTAGAGTATGATCAACCATGTGATCGGGAGACGTGTTCAAATATGTCTCAGTTTTCCTCCCCTGGTACTCGGGTGCAACATTCCAGACGCTTTACTAACACTCTCCCCACTTGGAGAGTCAGTCCCTTTAACCTCCTGTTTGGCCCAGTTTGCAATTTCTGTGGAAGATGAACAGGAATAGCGAGAACCAATGAGAGACTAGCTGGAGGTGTCTGGATGGGCAAATTTAACTCTCATTTCCCACCAGGAAGAGGAATTAACCAAAGGCTCAGCGTGCCGTGCCAGAACCAGATTAGGGCCTGAAGACATCCTGCGGTGTTGCGGCCAGGTCACAAGAAAGCAAGTTGAAGAAAGGAGCTCAGGGGCACTGTAATTCACAAACCTGCAGAGTTATAAATGACAGCTATCGTCCAAAAATAGACTGAAGTAAGGCTGCCAAGAGGACTTGAAAGCGGGGCAGAATTGCAGGAAACCGATTTCAGGAGGTAGACTGGAATTGCATTGAAAGCATAGGAAAAGAGGCAGAACGTCCACAATGATGCACTTGGCCAAAAAGGGCGTATGCGTTTTTTCCTGAATATATTCAGGAAAAAACGCATACGCCCTTTTTGGCCAACCAAGCAACCTTGCAAAGGAAATCTGCACTACAATGAAGTCTCACTTCCCCCCGGTCAAAAGGGCCATCTGAAAAAAGTGTAAAATCCAGAAAGGCAGGACAGGCCATGGAGAACTGGGAGCCTTGTTATGCTGATGGGCGGGATGTAAATTGCCAACAACCACTCGGGAGAAGTGTATGGTGTTTCCTGAAACATCTAAAAAACAAAGCAACAGAGCCTAGGGCACTTCCACTTATGGTCCTATAGCTTAGGGAATTTAAAATCAAAAAGACACAGCCACCCCAAAGTTTTGAACGGCTCTGTTTACAAGAACCTCGTTTACAGTACAAGTTCAACATCGCAGAAAGTGAAAAATGGATAAAGAAGTTGTGGTATTTACTTACAAAGCAATATCACTCAGCAATGAAATCTGTGTCATCAGGCCCTTAGCAGCACAATGAGTGGATTCAGGTATGATGATTCTAACTGAAATAAGTCACACAGAAAAAGAAACATCATAAGATATCAGTAATACACGGAATGGAAACTTGGCTACACAGGAACTGAATTACAGAACAGAACAGGGTCTCAAATTTAGCAAACCAACTTATGCTTGCTTAAGGGTAAAGGTGAGTTGGGGTGCTGCATAAAACCAGAGATTGAAATGAGCACAGATAAAGTTCCTTAAGCCAAATATGGAATAGACAAGAGCTACTCCTTGCTCAACGAAATGGACTCAACACCGCATATTAAACGCCTAAGAATGTACCTGACTAGTAAGTATCTTAAAACCTATGGATTGCTATGTCTCCGAAACAGAATCAAGCATGTGTACAGGGGCATAAACGAAGCAGTGATAGGATTGGAGAGGTTCGGTGAGCAAATGAAGACCCTTTGAAGTCATATTGCATGGTACCCATTCCACGGGTTTCAACTACCCAGGTTTTAGGTATTCTTCCTTCAGCTAAAACATGCATGTGGAACCCAAGTATGATCAACCATGTGAACGGGAGACGTGTTCAAATATGTCTCAGTTTTCCTCCCCTGGTACTCGGGTGCAACATTCCAGAAGCTTTACTAACACTCTCCCCACTTGGAAAGTCAGCGCCTTTAACCTCCTGTTTGGCCCAGTTTGCAATTTCTGCGGAAGATGAACAGGAATAGCGAGAACCAATGAGAGGCTAGCTGGAGGTGTCTGGACGGGCAAATTTAACTCTCATTTCCCACCAGGAAGAGGAATTAACCAAAGGCTCAGCGTGCCGTACCGGAACCAGATTAGGGCCTGAAGCCATCCTGCGGTGTTGCGGCCAGCTCAAAAGAAAGCGAGTTGAAGAAAGGAGCTCAGGGGCACTGTAATTCACAAACCTGCAGAGTTATAAATGACAGCTATCGTCCAAAAATAGACTGAAGTAAGGCTGCCAAGAGGACTTGAAAGCGGGGCAGAATTGCAGGAAACCGATTTCAGGAGGTAGACTGGAATTGCATTGAAAGCATAGGAAAAGAGGCAGAACGTCCACAATGATGCACTTGGCCAAAAAGGGCGTATGCGTTTTTTCCTGAATATATTCAGGAAAAAACGCATACGCCCTTTTTGGCCAACCAAGCAAGCTTGCAAAGGAAATCTGCACTACAATGAAGTCTCACTTCCCCCCGGTCAAAAGGGCCATCTGGAAACAGTGTAAAATCCAGAAAGGCAGGACAGGCCATGGAGAACTGGGAGCCTTGTTATGCTGATGGGCGGGATGTAAATTGCCAACAGACACTTGGGAGAAGTGTATGGTGTTTCCTGAAACATCTAAAAAACAAAGCAACAGAGGCTAGGGCACTGCCACTTATGGTCCTATAGCTTAGGGAAATTAAAATCAAAAAGACACAGCCACCCCAAAGTTTGGGACGCCTCTGTTTACAAGAACCTCGTTTACAGTACAAGTTCAACATCGCAGAAAGTGAAAAATGGATAAAGAAGTTGTGGTATTTACTTACAAAGCAATATCACTCAGCAATGAAATCTGTGTCATCAGGCCCTTAGCAGCACAATGAGTGGATTCAGGTATGATGATTCTAACTGAAATAAGTCACACAGAAAAAGAAACATCATAAGATATCAGTAATACACGGAATGGAAACTTGGCTACACAGGAACTGAATTACAGAACAGAACAGGGTCTCAAATTTAGAAAACCAACTTATGCTTGCTTTAGGGGAAAAGTGAGTTGGGGTGCTGCATAAAACCAGAGATTGAAATGAGCACAAAGTTCCTTAAGCCAAATATGGAATAGACAAGAGCTATTCCTTGCTCAACGAAATGGACTCAACACCGCATATTAAACGCCTAAGAATGTACCTGACTAGTAAGTATCTTAAAACCTATAGATTGCTATGTCTCCGAAAGAGAATCAAGCATGTGTACAGGGGCATAAACGCAGCAGTGATAGGATTGGAGAGGTTCCGTGAGCAAATGAAGACCCTTTGAAGTCATATGGCATGGTACTCATTCCACGGGTTTCAACTACGCAGATTTTAGGTATTCGTCCTTCAGCTAAAACACGCATGTGGAACCCAGAGTATGATCAACCATGAGATCGGGAGACGTGTTCAAATATGTCTCAGTTTTCCTCCCCTGGTACTCGGGTGCAACATTCCAGACGCTTTACTAACACTCTCCCCACTTGGAGAGTCAGTGCCTTTAACCTCCTGTTTGGCCCAGTTTGCAATTTCTGCGGAAGATGAACAGGAATAGCGAGAACCAATGAGAGGCTAGCTGGAGGTGTCTGGACGGGCAAATTTAACTCTCATTTCCCACCAGGAAGAGGAAATAACCAAAGGCTCAGCGTGCCGTACCGGAACCAGATTAGGGCCTGAAGCCATCCTGCGGTGTTGCGGCCAGCTCAAAAGAAAGCGAGTTGAAGAAAGGAGCTCAGGGGCACTGTAATTCACAAACCTGCAGAGTTATAAATGACAGCTATCGTCCAAAAATAGACTAAAGTAAGGCTGCCAAGAGGACTTGAAAGCGGGGCAGAATTGCAGGAAACCGATTTCAGGAGGTAGACTGGAATTGCATTGAAAGCATAGGAAAAGAGGCAGAACGTCCACAATGATGCACTTGGCCAAAAAGGGCGTATGCGTTTTTTCCTGAATATATTCAGGAAAAAACGCATACGCCCTTTTTGGCCAACCAAGCAAGCTTGCAAAGGAAATCTGCACTACAATGAAGTCTCACTTCCCCCCGGTCAAAAGGGCCATCTGAAAAAAGTGTAAAATCCAGAAAGGCAGGACAGGCCATGGAGAACTGGGAGCCTTGTTATGCTGATGGGCGGGATGTAAATTGCCAACAGCCACTCCGGAGAAGTGTATGGTGTTTCCTGAAACATCTAAAAAACAAAGCAACAGAGCCTAGGGCACTTCCACTTATGGTCCTATAGCTTAGGGAAATTAAAATCAAAAAGACACAGCCACCCCAAAGTTTGGGACGCCTCCGTTTACAAGAACCTCGTTTACCGTACAAGTTCAATATCACAGAAAGTGAAAAATGGATAAAGAAATTGTGGTACTTACGTACAATGCAGTATCACTCAGCAATGAAATCTATGTCATCAAGCCCGTAGCAGCATAATGAGTGGATTCAGGTACGATGATTCTAACTTAAATAAGTCACACAGAAAAAGAAACATCATAAGATATCACTAATACACGGAATGTAAACTTGGCTACACAGGAACTGCATTCCAAAACAGAACAGGGTCTCAAATTTAGAAAACCAACTTATGCTTGCTTAAGGGGAAAGTGAGTTGGGGTGCTGCATAAAACCAGAGATTGAAATGAGCACAGATAAAGTTCCTTAAGCCAAATATGGAATAGACAAGAGCTACTCCTTGCTCAACGAAATGGACTCAAAACCCCATATTAAACGCCTAAGAATGCACCTGACTAGTAAGTATCTTAAAACCTATGGATTGCTATGTCTCCGAAAGAGAATCAAGCATGTGTACAGGGGCATAAACGCAGCAGTGATAGGATTGGAGAGGTTCGGTGAGCAAATGAAGACCCTTTGAAGTCATATTGCATGGTACCCATTCCACGGGTTTCAACTACCCAGGTTTAAGGTATTCTTCCTTCAGCTAAAACATGCATGTGGAACCTAGAGTATGATCAACCATGTGATCGGGAGACGTGTTCAAATATGTCTCAGTTTTCGTACCCTGGTACTCGGGTGCAACATTCCAGACGCTTTACTAACACTCTCCCCACTTGGAGAGTCAGTCCCTTTAACCTCCTGTTTGGCCCAGTTTGCAATTTCTGCGGAAGATGAACAGGAATAGCGAGAACCAATGAGAGACTGGCTGGAGGTGTCTGGACGGGCAAATTTAACTCTCATTTCCCACCAGGAAGAGGAATTAACCAAAGGCTCAGCGTGCCGTGCCAGAACCAGATTAGGGCCTGAAGACATCCTGCGGTGTTGCGGCCAGGTCACAAGAAAGCGAGTTAAAGAAAGGAGCTCAGGAGCACTGTAATTCACAAACCTGCAGAGTTATAAATGACAGCTATCGTCCAAAAATAGACTGAAGTAAGGCTGCCAAGAGGACTTGAAAGCGGGGCAGAATTGCAGGAAACCGATTTCAGGAGGTAGACTGGAATTGCATTGAAAGCATAGGAAAAGAGGCAGAACGTCCACAATGATGCACTTGGCCAAAAAGGGCGTATGCGTTTTTTCCTGAATATATTCAGGAAAAAACGCATACGCCCTTTTTGGCCAACCAAGCAAGCTTGCAAAGGAAATCTGCACTACAATGAAGTCTCACTTCCCCCCGGTCAAAAGGGCCATCTGAAAAAAGTGTAAAATCCAGAAAGGCAGGACAGGCCATGGAGAACTGGGAGCCTTGTTATGCTGATGGGCGGGATGTAAATTGCCAACAACCACTCGGGAGAAGTGTATGGTGTTTCTTGAAACATCTAAAATACAAAGCAACAGAGCCTAGGGCACTTCCACTTATGGTCCTATAGCTTAGGGAATTTAAAATCAAAAAGACACAGCCACCCCAAAGTTTGGAACGGCTCTGTTTACAAGAACCTAGTTTACAGTACAAGTTCAACATCGCAGAAATTGAAAAATGGATAAAGAAGTTGTGGTATTTACTTACAAAGCAATATCACTCAGCAATGAAATCTGTGTCATCAGGCCCTTAGCAGCACAATGAGTGGATTCAGGTATGATGATTCTAACTGAAATAAGTCACACAGAAAAAGAAACATCATAAGATATCAGTAATACACGGAATGTAAACTTGGCTACACAGGAACTGAATTACAGAACAGAACAGGGTCTCAAATTTAGAAAACCAACTTATGCTTGCTTAAGGGGAAAGGTGAGTTGGGGTGCTGCATAAAACCAGAGATTGAAATGAGCACAGATAAAGTTCCTTAAGCCAAATATGGAATAGACAAGAGCTACTCCTTGCTCAACGAAATGGACTCAACACCGCATATTAAACGCCTAAGAATGTACCTGACTAGTAAGTATCTTAAAACCTATGGATTGCTATGTCTCCGAAAGAGAATCAAGCATGTGTACAGGGGCATAAACGCAGCAGTGATAGGATTGGAGAGGTTCGGTGAGCAAATGAAGACCCTTTGAAGTCATATTGCATGGTACCCATTCCACGGGTTTCAACTACCCAGGTTTAAGGTATTCTTCCTTCAGCTAAAACATGCATGTGGAACCCAAGTATGATCAACCATGTGAACGGGAGACGTGTTCAAATATGTCTCAGTTTTCCTCCCCTGGTACTCGGGTGCAACATTCCAGACGCTTTACTAACAGTCTCCCCACTTGGAGAGTCAGTGCCTTTAACCTCCTGTTTGGCCCAGTTTGCAATTTCTTGGAAGATGAACAGGAATAGCGAGAACCAATGAGAGACTAGCTGGAGGTGTCTGGACGGGCAAATTTAACTCTCATTTCCCACCAGGAAGAGGAAATAACCAAAGGCTCAGCGTGCCGTGCCGGAACCAGATCAGGGCATGAAGCCATCCTGCGGTGTTGCGGCCAGGTGACAAGAAAGCGAGTTGAAGAAAGGAGCTCAGGGGCACTGTAATTCACAAACCTGCAGAGTTATAAATGACAGCTATCGTCCAAAAATAGACTGAAGTAAGGCTGCCAAGAGGACTTGAAAGCGGGGCAGAATTGCAGGAAACCGATTTCAGGAGGTAGACTGGAATTGCATTGAAAGCATAGGAAAAGAGGCAGAACGTCCACAATGATGCACTTGGCCAAAAAGGGCGTATGCGTTTTTTCCTGAATATATTCAGGAAAAAACGCATACGCCCTTTTTGGCCAACCAAGCAAGCTTGCAAAGGAAATCTGCACTACAATGAAGTCTCACTTCCCCCCGGTCAAAAGGGCCATCTGAAAAAAGTGTAAAATCCAGAAAGGCAGGACAGGCCATGGAGAACTGCGAGCCTTGTTATGCTGATGGGCGGGATGTAAATTGCCAACAACCACTAGGGAGAAGTGTATGGTGTTTCCTGAAACATCTAAAAAACAAAGCAACAGAGCCTAGGGCACTTCCACTTATGGTCCTATAGCTTAGGGAATTTAAAATCAAAAAGACACAGCCACCCAAAGTTTGGAACGGCTCTGTTTACAAGAACCTCGTTTACAGTACAAGTTCAACATCGCAGAAAGTGAAAAATGGATAAAGAAGTTGTGGTATTTACTTACAAAGCAATATCACTCAGCAATGAAATCTGTGTCATCAGGCCCTTAGCAGCACAATGAGTGGATTCAGGTATGATGATTCTAACTGAAATAAGTCACACAGAAAAAGAAACATCATAAGATATCAGTAATACACGGAATGTAAACTTGGCTACACAGGAACTGAATTACAGAACAGAACAGGGTCTCAAATTTAGAAAACCAACTTATGCTTGCTTAAGGGGAAAGGTGAGTTGGGGTGCTGCATAAAACCAGAGATTGAAATGAGCACAGATAAAGTTCCTTAAGCCAAATATGGAATAGACAAGAGCTACTCCTTGCTCAACGAAATGGACTCAACACCGCATATTAAACGCCTAAGAATGTACCTGACTAGTAAGTATCTTAAAACCTATGGATTGCTATGTCTCCGAAACAGAATCAAGCATGTGTACAGGGGCATAAACGAAGCAGTGATAGGATTGGAGAGGTTCGGTGAGCAAATGAAGACCCTTTGAAGTCATATTGCATGGTACCCATTCCACGGGTTTCAACTACCCAGGTTTTAGGTATTCTTCCTTCAGCTAAAACATGCATGTGGAACCCAAGTATGATCAACCATGTGAACGGGAGACGTGTTCAAATATGTCTCAGTTTTCCTCCCCTGGTACTCGGGTGCAACATTCCAGACGCTTTACTAACACTCTCCCCACTTGGAAAGTCAGCGCCTTTAACCTCCTGTTTGGCCCAGTTTGCAATTTCTGCGGAAGATGAACAGGAATAGCGAGAACCAATGAGAGGCTAGCTGGAGGTGTCTGGACGGGCAAATTTAACTCTCATTTCCCACCAGGAAGAGGAATTAACCAAAGGCTCAGCGTGCCGTACCGGAACCAGATTAGGGCCTGAAGCCATCCTGCGGTGTTGCGGCCAGCTCAAAAGAAAGCGAGTTGAAGAAAGGAGCTCAGGGGCACTGTAATTCACAAACCTGCAGAGTTATAAATGACAGCTATCGTCCAAAAATAGACTGAAGTAAGGCTGCCAAGAGGACTTGAAAGCGGGGCAGAATTGCAGGAAACCGATTTCAGGAGGTAGACTGGAATTGCATTGAAAGCATAGGAAAAGAGGCAGAACGTCCACAATGATGCACTTGGCCAAAAAGGGCGTATGCGTTTTTTCCTGAATATATTCAGGAAAAAACGCATACGCCCTTTTTGGCCAACCAAGCAAGCTTGCAAAGGAAATCTGCACTACAATGAAGTCTCACTTCCCCCCGGTCAAAAGGGCCATCTGGAAACAGTGTAAAATCCAGAAAGGCAGGACAGGCCATGGAGAACTGGGAGCCTTGTTATGCTGATGGGCGGGATGTAAATTGCCAACAGACACTTGGGAGAAGTGTATGGTGTTTCCTGAAACATCTAAAAAACAAAGCAACAGAGGCTAGGGCACTGCCACTTATGGTCCTATAGCTTAGGGAAATTAAAATCAAAAAGACACAGCCACCCCAAAGTTTGGGACGCCTCTGTTTACAAGAACCTCGTTTACAGTACAAGTTCAACATCGCAGAAAGTGAAAAATGGATAAAGAAGTTGTGGTATTTACTTACAAAGCAATATCACTCAGCAATGAAATCTGTGTCATCAGGCCCTTAGCAGCACAATGAGTGGATTCAGGTATGATGATTCTAACTGAAATAAGTCACACAGAAAAAGAAACATCATAAGATATCAGTAATACACGGAATGGAAACTTGGCTACACAGGAACTGAATTACAGAACAGAACAGGGTCTCAAATTTAGAAAACCAACTTATGCTTGCTTTAGGGGAAAAGTGAGTTGGGGTGCTGCATAAAACCAGAGATTGAAATGAGCACAAAGTTCCTTAAGCCAAATATGGAATAGACAAGAGCTATTCCTTGCTCAACGAAATGGACTCAACACCGCATATTAAACGCCTAAGAATGTACCTGACTAGTAAGTATCTTAAAACCTATAGATTGCTATGTCTCCGAAAGAGAATCAAGCATGTGTACAGGGGCATAAACGCAGCAGTGATAGGATTGGAGAGGTTCCGTGAGCAAATGAAGACCCTTTGAAGTCATATGGCATGGTACTCATTCCACGGGTTTCAACTACGCAGATTTTAGGTATTCGTCCTTCAGCTAAAACACGCATGTGGAACCCAGAGTATGATCAACCATGAGATCGGGAGACGTGTTCAAATATGTCTCAGTTTTCCTCCCCTGGTACTCGGGTGCAACATTCCAGACGCTTTACTAACACTCTCCCCACTTGGAGAGTCAGTCCCTTTAACCTCCTGTTTGGCCCAGTTTGCAATTTCTGCGGAAGATGAACAGGAATAGCGAGAACCAATGAGAGGCTAGCTGGAGGTGTCTGGACGGGCAAATTTAACTCTCATTTCCCACCAGGAAGAGGAAATAACCAAAGGCTCAGCGTGCCGTACCGGAACCAGATTAGGGCCTGAAGCCATCCTGCGGTGTTGCGGCCAGCTCAAAAGAAAGCGAGTTGAAGAAAGGAGCTCAGGGGCACTGTAATTCACAAACCTGCAGAGTTATAAATGACAGCTATCGTCCAAAAATAGACTAAAGTAAGGCTGCCAAGAGGACTTGAAAGCGGGGCAGAATTGCAGGAAACCGATTTCAGGAGGTAGACTGGAATTGCATTGAAAGCATAGGAAAAGAGGCAGAACGTCCACAATGATGCACTTGGCCAAAAAGGGCGTATGCGTTTTTTCCTGAATATATTCAGGAAAAAACGCATACGCCCTTTTTGGCCAACCAAGCAAGCTTGCAAAGGAAATCTGCACTACAATGAAGTCTCACTTCCCCCCGGTCAAAAGGGCCATCTGAAAAAAGTGTAAAATCCAGAAAGGCAGGACAGGCCATGGAGAACTGGGAGCCTTGTTATGCTGATGGGCGGGATGTAAATTGCCAACAGCCACTCCGGAGAAGTGTATGGTGTTTCCTGAAACATCTAAAAAACAAAGCAACAGAGCCTAGGGCACTTCCACTTATGGTCCTATAGCTTAGGGAAATTAAAATCAAAAAGACACAGCCACCCCAAAGTTTGGGACGCCTCCGTTTACAAGAACCTCGTTTACCGTACAAGTTCAATATCACAGAAAGTGAAAAATGGATAAAGAAATTGTGGTACTTACGTACAATGCAGTATCACTCAGCAATGAAATCTATGTCATCAAGCCCGTAGCAGCATAATGAGTGGATTCAGGTACGATGATTCTAACTTAAATAAGTCACACAGAAAAAGAAACATCATAAGATATCACTAATACACGGAATGTAAACTTGGCTACACAGGAACTGCATTCCAAAACAGAACAGGGTCTCAAATTTAGAAAACCAACTTATGCTTGCTTAAGGGGAAAGTGAGTTGGGGTGCTGCATAAAACCAGAGATTGAAATGAGCACAGATAAAGTTCCTTAAGCCAAATATGGAATAGACAAGAGCTACTCCTTGCTCAACGAAATGGACTCAAAACCCCATATTAAACGCCTAAGAATGCACCTGACTAGTAAGTATCTTAAAACCTATGGATTGCTATGTCTCCGAAAGAGAATCAAGCATGTGTACAGGGGCATAAACGCAGCAGTGATAGGATTGGAGAGGTTCGGTGAGCAAATGAAGACCCTTTGAAGTCATATTGCATGGTACCCATTCCACGGGTTTCAACTACCCAGGTTTAAGGTATTCTTCCTTCAGCTAAAACATGCATGTGGAACCTAGAGTATGATCAACCATGTGATCGGGAGACGTGTTCAAATATGTCTCAGTTTTCGTACCCTGGTACTCGGGTGCAACATTCCAGACGCTTTACTAACACTCTCCCCACTTGGAGAGTCAGTCCCTTTAACCTCCTGTTTGGCCCAGTTTGCAATTTCTGCGGAAGATGAACAGGAATAGCGAGAACCAATGAGAGACTAGCTGGAGGTGTCTGGACGGGCAAATTTAACTCTCATTTCCCACCAGGAAGAGGAATTAACCAAAGGCTCAGCGTGCCGTGCCAGAACCAGATTAGGGCCTGAAGACATCCTGCGGTGTTGCGGCCAGGTCACAAGAAAGCGAGTTAAAGAAAGGAGCTCAGGAGCACTGTAATTCACAAACCTGCAGAGTTATAAATGACAGCTATCGTCCAAAAATAGACTGAAGTAAGGCTGCCAAGAGGACTTGAAAGCGGGGCAGAATTGCAGGAAACCGATTTCAGGAGGTAGACTGGAATTGCATTGAAAGCATAGGAAAAGAGGCAGAACGTCCACAATGATGCACTTGGCCAAAAAGGGCGTATGCGTTTTTTCCTGAATATATTCAGGAAAAAACGCATACGCCCTTTTTGGCCAACCAAGCAAGCTTGCAAAGGAAATCTGCACTACAATGAAGTCTCACTTCCCCCCGGTCAAAAGGGCCATCTGAAAAAAGTGTAAAATCCAGAAAGGCAGGACAGGCCATGGAGAACTGGGAGCCTTGTTATGCTGATGGGCGGGATGTAAATTGCCAACAACCACTCGGGAGAAGTGTATGGTGTTTCCTGAAACATCTAAAAAACAAAGCAACAGAGCCTAGGGCACTTCCACTTATGGTCCTATAGCTTAGGGAATTTAAAATCAAAAAGACACAGCCACCCAAAGTTTGGAACGGCTCTGTTTACAAGAACCTCGTTTACAGTACAAGTTCAACATCGCAGAAAGTGAAAAATGGATAAAGAAGTTGTGGTATTTACTTACAAAGCAATATCACTCAGCAATGAAATCTGTGTCATCAGGCCCTTAGCAGCACAATGAGTGGATTCAGGTATGATGATTCTAACTGAAATAAGTCACACAGAAAAAGAAACATCATAAGATATCAGTAATACACGGAATGGAAACTTGGCTACACAGGAACTGAATTACAGAACAGAACAGGGTCTCAAATTTAGCAAACCAACTTATGCTTGCTTAAGGGTAAAGGTGAGTTGGGGTGCTGCATAAAACCAGAGATTGAAATGAGCACAGATAAAGTTCCTTAAGCCAAATATGGAATAGACAAGAGCTACTCCTTGCTCAACGAAATGGACTCAACACCGCATATTAAACGCCTAAGAATGTACCTGACTAGTAAGTATCTTAAAACCTATGGATTGCTATGTCTCCGAAACAGAATCAAGCATGTGTACAGGGGCATAAACGAAGCAGTGATAGGATTGGAGAGGTTCGGTGAGCAAATGAAGACCCTTTGAAGTCATATTGCATGGTACCCATTCCACGGGTTTCAACTACCCAGGTTTTAGGTATTCTTCCTTCAGCTAAAACATGCATGTGGAACCCAAGTATGATCAACCATGTGAACGGGAGACGTGTTCAAATATGTCTCAGTTTTCCTCCCCTGGTACTCGGGTGCAACATTCCAGACGCTTTACTAACACTCTCCCCACTTGGAAAGTCAGCGCCTTTAACCTCCTGTTTGGCCCAGTTTGCAATTTCTGCGGAAGATGAACAGGAATAGCGAGAACCAATGAGAGGCTAGCTGGAGGTGTCTGGACGGGCAAATTTAACTCTCATTTCCCACCAGGAAGAGGAATTAACCAAAGGCTCAGCGTGCCGTACCGGAACCAGATTAGGGCCTGAAGCCATCCTGCGGTGTTGCGGCCAGCTCAAAAGAAAGCGAGTTGAAGAAAGGAGCTCAGGGGCACTGTAATTCACAAACCTGCAGAGTTATAAATGACAGCTATCGTCCAAAAATAGACTGAAGTAAGGCTGCCAAGAGGACTTGAAAGCGGGGCAGAATTGCAGGAAACCGATTTCAGGAGGTAGACTGGAATTGCATTGAAAGCATAGGAAAAGAGGCAGAACGTCCACAATGATGCACTTGGCCAAAAAGGGCGTATGCGTTTTTTCCTGAATATATTCAGGAAAAAACGCATACGCCCTTTTTGGCCAACCAAGCAAGCTTGCAAAGGAAATCTGCACTACAATGAAGTCTCACTTCCCCCCGGTCAAAAGGGCCATCTGGAAACAGTGTAAAATCCAGAAAGGCAGGACAGGCCATGGAGAACTGGGAGCCTTGTTATGCTGATGGGCGGGATGTAAATTGCCAACAGACACTTGGGAGAAGTGTATGGTGTTTCCTGAAACATCTAAAAAACAAAGCAACAGAGGCTAGGGCACTGCCACTTATGGTCCTATAGCTTAGGGAAATTAAAATCAAAAAGACACAGCCACCCCAAAGTTTGGGACGCCTCTGTTTACAAGAACCTCGTTTACAGTACAAGTTCAACATCGCAGAAAGTGAAAAATGGATAAAGAAGTTGTGGTATTTACTTACAAAGCAATATCACTCAGCAATGAAATCTGTGTCATCAGGCCCTTAGCAGCACAATGAGTGGATTCAGGTATGATGATTCTAACTGAAATAAGTCACACAGAAAAAGAAACATCATAAGATATCAGTAATACACGGAATGGAAACTTGGCTACACAGGAACTGAATTACAGAACAGAACAGGGTCTCAAATTTAGAAAACCAACTTATGCTTGCTTTAGGGGAAAAGTGAGTTGGGGTGCTGCATAAAACCAGAGATTGAAATGAGCACAAAGTTCCTTAAGCCAAATATGGAATAGACAAGAGCTATTCCTTGCTCAACGAAATGGACTCAACACCGCATATTAAACGCCTAAGAATGTACCTGACTAGTAAGTATCTTAAAACCTATAGATTGCTATGTCTCCGAAAGAGAATCAAGCATGTGTACAGGGGCATAAACGCAGCAGTGATAGGATTGGAGAGGTTCCGTGAGCAAATGAAGACCCTTTGAAGTCATATGGCATGGTACTCATTCCACGGGTTTCAACTACGCAGATTTTAGGTATTCGTCCTTCAGCTAAAACACGCATGTGGAACCCAGAGTATGATCAACCATGAGATCGGGAGACGTGTTCAAATATGTCTCAGTTTTCCTCCCCTGGTACTCGGGTGCAACATTCCAGACGCTTTACTAAAACTCTCCCCACTTGGAGAGTCAGTCCCTTTAACCTCCTGTTTGGCCCAGTTTGCAATTTCTGCGGAAGATGAACAGGAATAGCGAGAACCAATGAGAGGCTAGCTGGAGGTGTCTGGACGGGCAAATTTAACTCTCATTTCCCACCAGGAAGAGGAAATAACCAAAGGCTCAGCGTGCCGTACCGGAACCAGATTAGGGCCTGAAGCCATCCTGCGGTGTTGCGGCCAGCTCAAAAGAAAGCGAGTTGAAGAAAGGAGCTCAGGGGCACTGTAATTCACAAACCTGCAGAGTTATAAATGACAGCTATCGTCCAAAAATAGACTAAAGTAAGGCTGCCAAGAGGACTTGAAAGCGGGGCAGAATTGCAGGAAACCGATTTCAGGAGGTAGACTGGAATTGCATTGAAAGCATAGGAAAAGAGGCAGAACGTCCACAATGATGCACTTGGCCAAAAAGGGCGTATGCGTTTTTTCCTGAATATATTCAGGAAAAAACGCATACGCCCTTTTTGGCCAACCAAGCAAGCTTGCAAAGGAAATCTGCACTACAATGAAGTCTCACTTCCCCCTGGTCAAAAGGGCCATCTGAAAAAAGTGTAAAATCCAGAAAGGCAGGACAGGCCATGGAGAACTGGGAGCCTTGTTATGCTGATGGGCGGGATGTAAATTGCCAACAGCCACTCCGGAGAAGTGTATGGTGTTTCCTGAAACATCTAAAAAACAAAGCAACAGAGCCTAGGGCACTTCCACTTATGGTCCTATAGCTTAGGGAAATTAAAATCAAAAAGACACAGCCACCCCAAAGTTTGGGACGCCTCCGTTTACAAGAACCTCGTTTACCGTACAAGTTCAATATCACAGAAAGTGAAAAATGGATAAAGAAATTGTGGTACTTACGTACAATGCAGTACCACTCAGCAATGAAATCTATGTCATCAAGCCCGTAGCAGCATAATGAGTGGATTCAGGTACGATGATTCTAACTTAAATAAGTCACACAGAAAAAGAAACATCATAAGATATCACTAATACACGGAATGTAAACTTGGCTACACAGGAACTGCATTCCAAAACAGAACAGGGTCTCAAATTTAGAAAACCAACTTATGCTTGCTTAAGGGGAAAGTGAGTTCGGGTGCTGCATAAAACCAGAGATTGAAATGAGCACAGATAAAGTTCCTTAAGCCAAATATGGAATAGACAAGAGCTACTCCTTGCTCAACGAAATGGACTCAAAACCCCATATTAAACGCCTAAGAATGCACCTGACTAGTAAGTATCTTAAAACCTATGGATTGCTATGTCTCCGAAAGAGAATCAAGCATGTGTACAGGGGCATAAACGCAGCAGTGATAGGATTGGAGAGGTTCGGTGAGCAAATGAAGACCCTTTGAAGTCATATTGCATGGTACCCATTCCACGGGTTTCAACTACCCAGGTTTAAGGTATTCTTCCTTCAGCTAAAACATGCATGTGGAACCTAGAGTATGATCAACCATGTGATCGGGAGACGTGTTCAAATATGTCTCAGTTTTCGTACCCTGGTACTCGGGTGCAACATTCCAGACGCTTTACTAACACTCTCCCCACTTGGAGAGTCAGTCCCTTTAACCTCCTGTTTGGCCCAGTTTGCAATTTCTGCGGAAGATGAACAGGAATAGCGAGAACCAATGAGAGACTAGCTGGAGGTGTCTGGACGGGCAAATTTAACTCTCATTTCCCACCAGGAAGAGGAATTAACCAAAGGCTCAGCGTGCCGTGCCAGAACCAGATTAGGGCCTGAAGACATCCTGCGGTGTTGCGGCCAGGTCACAAGAAAGCGAGTTAAAGAAAGGAGCTCAGGAGCACTGTAATTCACAAACCTGCAGAGTTATAAATGACAGCTATCGTCCAAAAATAGACTGAAGTAAGGCTGCCAAGAGGACTTGAAAGCGGGGCAGAATTGCAGGAAACCGATTTCAGGAGGTAGACTGGAATTGCATTGAAAGCATAGGAAAAGAGGCAGAACGTCCACAATGATGCACTTGGCCAAAAAGGGCGTATGCGTTTTTTCCTGAATATATTCAGGAAAAAACGCATACGCCCTTTTTGGCCAACCAAGCAAGCTTGCAAAGGAAATCTGCACTACAATGAAGTCTCACTTCCCCCCGGTCAAAAGGGCCATCTGAAAAAAGTGTAAAATCCAGAAAGGCAGGACAGGCCATGGAGAACTGGGAGCCTTGTTATGCTGATGGGCGGGATGTAAATTGCCAACAACCACTCGGGAGAAGTGTATGGTGTTTCTTGAAACATCTAAAATACAAAGCAACAGAGCCTAGGGCACTTCCACTTATGGTCCTATAGCTTAGGGAATTTAAAATCAAAAAGACACAGCCACCCCAAAGTTTGGAACGGCTCTGTTTACAAGAACCTAGTTTACAGTACAAGTTGAACATCGCAGAAATTGAAAAATGGATAAAGAAGTTGTGGTATTTACTTACAAAGCAATATCACTCAGCAATGAAATCTGTGTCATCAGGCCCTTAGCAGCACAATGAGTGGATTCAGGTATGATGATTCTAACTGAAATAAGTCACACAGAAAAAGAAACATCATAAGATATCAGTAATACACGGAATGTAAACTTGGCTACACAGGAACTGAATTACAGAACAGAACAGGGTCTCAAATTTAGAAAACCAACTTATGCTTGCTTAAGGGGAAAGGTGAGTTGGGGTGCTGCATAAAACCAGAGATTGAAATGAGCACAGATAAAGTTCCTTAAGCCAAATATGGAATAGACAAGAGCTACTCCTTGCTCAACGAAATGGACTCAACACCGCATATTAAACGCCTAAGAATGTACCTGACTAGTAAGTATCTTAAAACCTATGGATTGCTATGTCTCCGAAAGAGAATCAAGCATGTGTACAGGGGCATAAACGCAGCAGTGATAGGATTGGAGAGGTTCGGTGAGCAAATGAAGACCCTTTGAAGTCATATTGCATGGTACCCATTCCACGGGTTTCAAATACCCAGGTTTAAGGTATTCTTCCTTCAGCTAAAACATGCATGTGGAACCCAAGTATGATCAACCATGTGAACGGGAGACGTGTTCAAATATGTCTCAGTTTTCCTCCCCTGGTACTCGGGTGCAACATTCCAGACGCTTTACTAACAGTCTCCCCACTTGGAGAGTCAGTGCCTTTAACCTCCTGTTTGGCCCAGTTTGCAATTTCTTGGAAGATGAACAGGAATAGCGAGAACCAATGAGAGACTAGCTGGAGGTGTCTGGACGGGCAAATTTAACTCTCATTTCCCACCAGGAAGAGGAAATAACCAAAGGCTCAGCGTGCCGTGCCGGAACCAGATCAGGGCATGAAGCCATCCTGCGGTGTTGCGGCCAGGTCACAAGAAAGCGAGTTGAAGAAAGGAGCTCAGGGGCACTGTAATTCACAAACCTGCAGAGTTATAAATGACAGCTATCGTCCAAAAATAGACTGAAGTAAGGCTGCCAAGAGGACTTGAAAGCGGGGCAGAATTGCAGGAAACCGATTTCAGGAGGTAGACTGGAATTGCATTGAAAGCATAGGAAAAGAGGCAGAACGTCCACAATGATGCACTTGGCCAAAAAGGGCGTATGCGTTTTTTCCTGAATATATTCAGGAAAAAACGCATACGCCCTTTTTGGCCAACCAAGCAAGCTTGCAAAGGAAATCTGCACTACAATGAAGTCTCACTTCCCCCCGGTCAAAAGGGCCATCTGAAAAAAGTGTAAAATCCAGAAAGGCAGGACAGGCCATGGAGAACTGGGAGCCTTGTTATGCTGATAGGCGGGATGTAAATTGCCAACAACCACTCGGGAGAAGTGTATGGTGTTTCCTGAAACATCTAAAAAACAAAGCAACAGAGCCTAGGGCACTTCCACTTATGGTCCTATAGCTTAGGGAATTTAAAATCAAAAAGACACAGCCACCCCAAAGTTTCGAACGGCTCTGTTTACAAGAACCTCGTTTACAGTACAAGTTCAATATCACAGAAAGTGAAAAATGGATAAAGAACTTGAGGTACTTACGTACAATGCAGTATCACTCAGCAATGAAATCTATGTCATCAGGCCCGTAGCAGCATAATGAGTGGATTCAGGTACGATGATTCTAACTGA
This sequence comes from Delphinus delphis, assembly GCF_949987515.2. Classification (NCBI taxonomy): domain Eukaryota; kingdom Metazoa; phylum Chordata; class Mammalia; order Artiodactyla; family Delphinidae; genus Delphinus; species Delphinus delphis. Next base: position 174,863 of record NW_027192931.1, on the reverse strand, counting down.
AATAAGTCACACAGAAAAAGAAACATCATAAGATATCACTAATACACGGAATGTAAACTTGGCTACACAGGAACTGCATTCCAAAACAGAACAGGGTCTCAAATTTAGAAAACCAACTTATGCTTGCTTAAGGGGAAAGGTGAGTTGGGGTGCTGCATAAAACCAGAGATTGAAATGAGCACAGATAAAGTTCCTTAAGCCAAATATGGAATAGACAAGAGCTACTCCTTGCTCAACGAAATGGACTCAACACCCCATATTAAACGCCTAAGAATGTACCTGACTAGTAAGTATCTTAAAACCGATGGATTGCTATGTCTCCAAAAGAGAATCAAGCGTGTGTACAGGGGCATAAACGCAGCAGTGATAGGATTGGAGAGGTTCGGTGAGCAAATGAAGACCCTTTGAAGTCATATTGCATGGTACCCATTACATGGGTCTCAACTCTCCAGGTTTTAGGTATTCTTCCTTCAGCTAAAACATGCATGTGGAACCCAGAGTATGATCAACCATGTGAACGGGAGACGTGTTCAAATATGTCTCAGTTTTCCTCCCCTGGTACTCGGGTGCAACATTCCAGACGCTTTACTAACACTCTCCCGACTTGGAGAGTCAGTGCCTTTAACCTCCTGTTTGGCCCAGTTTGCAATTTCTGCGGAAGATGAACAGGAATAGCGAGAACCAATGAGAGGCTAGCTGGAGGTGTCTGAACGGGCAAATTTAACTCTCATTTCCCACCAGGAAGAGGAATTAACCAAAGGCTCAGCGTGCCGGGCCGGAACCACATTAGGGCCTGAAGCCATCCTGCGGTGTTGCGGCCAGGTCACAAGAAAGCGAGTTGAAGAAAGGAGCTCAGGGGCACTGTAATTCACAAACCTGCAGAGTTATAAATGACAGCTATCGTCCAAAAATAGACTGAAGTAAGGCTGCCAAGAGGACTTGAAAGCGGGGCAGAATTGCAGGAAACCGATTTCAGGAGGTAGACTGGAATTGCATTGAAAGCATAGGAAAAGAGGCAGAACGTCCACAATGATGCACTTGGCCAAAAGGGCGTATGCGTTTTTTCCTGAATATATTCAGGAAAAAACGCATACGCCCTTTTTGGCCAACCAAGCAAGCTTGCAAAGGAAATCTGCACTACAATGAAGTCTCACTTCCCCCCGGTCAAAAGGGCCATCTGAAAAAAGTGTAAAACCCAGAAAGGCAGGACAGGCCATGGAGAACTGGGAGCCTTGTTATGCTGATGGGCGGGATGTAAATTGCCAACAGACACTCGGGAGATGTGTATGGTGTTTCCTGAAACATCTAAAAAACAAAGCAACAGAGCCTAGGGCACTTCCACTTATGGTCCTATAGCTTAGGGAAATTAATATCAAAAAGACACAGCAACCCCAAAATTTGGGATGGCTCTTTTTACAGAAATCTCTTCTATGGCACAAGTTAAATATCCCAGAGAGCAAATAATGGATAAAGAAGTTGCGGTACTTATGTACAACAGAATACCACTCAGCAATGAAATCTATGTCACCAGGCCCGTACCAGCATAATGAGTGCATTGAGGCACGATGATTCTAAGTGAAATAAGTCACACAGAAAAAGAAACATCATAAGGTATCACTAATACACGGAATGTGAACTTGGCTACACAAGAACTGAATTACAAAACAGAACAGGGTCTCAAGTTTAGAAAACCAACTTATGCCTGCGTAAGGGGGAAGGTGAGTTGGGGTGCTGCATAAAAGCAGAGTTTGAAATTAGCACAGATACCGTTCCATAAGCCAAATATGGAATAGACAAGAGCTACCCCTTGCTCAACGAAATGGATTCAACAATGAGGTATCACCTCATGGTAGAATAGGCATCATTGAAAATCTACAAACAAAAAATGCTGGAAAGGGTGTGGAGAAAAGGAACCCTCTTCCACTATTGTTGGGAATATAAATTGATACAGTCATTATGGAGAACAATATGGAATTTCTTAAGAAACTAACAATAGAATTACCATATGATACAGCAATCCCAGTACTGGACATATACCCAGACAAAACCATAAATCAAAAAGAGTCATTCACCGCAATGTTCATTGCATCACTATTTACAATATCGAGGTAATGGAAGCAACCTAAATGCCCACAGACAGACGAATGCATAAAGCTGTGGTACATATATAAAATGGAATATTACTAAGCCATGAAAAGGAATGAAATTGGGTCATTTGTAGAGACGTCGATGGATCTAGAGACTGTCATACAGAGTGAAGTAAGTCAGAAAGAGAAAAACAAATCTTGTATATTCATGCATATATGTGGAACCTAGAAAAACTGTACAGATTAACCATTTTGCAAGGCATAAATAGAGCAACAGATGTAGACAACAAACGTATGGACAACAAGGGGGGAAAGCTGTTGGGGGGGTGGTGGTGGGAGGAGTTGAGAGACTGGGATTGGCATGTATACATTTATATGTATAAAATAGATAACCAATAAGAACCTGCTGTATAAAAATATAAAATAAAATTCAAAATTAAAAAGAAGTAAAATTTAAAAAATAAAACAGAAAAAACAATTATTCCCTGCACATACATGTATTTATATGAATAAATTATTTCCATGCTTATATCTGTAAATACAAAAAAGAGGAATAAAATCTACCTTGAACCAAAAACGAAAAAGAGAAAAAAAACACAGAACCCACCAGTTACACAGAGGAAAACCGTATCAGGGCACTTGCTCCAGTTGTAAACAATTCTGAAGTTGGTCAGTGGTGGGGAATCGTCTCCCATTCAGCCAGCAGCCCCCACGCAACAAGCGTCCTCATTGCAAAGCTGGGGCACCGTGCCGAGGCATCTGTGAGTAAACGTGAGCTGAGCCCCAGGCCAGTTGCTGCTGAACTATTCCCACCCGTCCCAGGTAAAACACCTGAATATATACAAGGACTTGAAAGCCTAGAGGAAGGGCCATAGAGCCACACGAGTGACAGCATGCCGGCCGACTTGGTGCCTGCAGGCCAGCCAGGATGGTCCTGGCCCTGGGTGCTCTTCTGGAAGATTTCCATTTCCCTGCCTGAGATACCCGTCCTGTCCCTGCCCCCACTGCTTTTTTCCTTCCTCACCTCTGCCCAGGGAGAAATTCCAGCAGCAGGTATGGGTGACACATCCTCTTCTTTAGCAGGTGGCAGCCTGGCAACTGCTGCAGAAAGTCCAGCAGAGCCCCACTCACACTGGGCCACCCACAAAGCCGTGGCCTCTCACTCCCTCCCACCAGCCCAGCCCCGAGACTGCTGACAGGGCAGAGAAAATGGCGTCAGGCACGGCTGCAGGGGCTCTTGCTGCCTGGAGTGGTATTTATATTGATCTCAACCCAGGCACACCTGGGGAGGGCTGGCCGGCACGGTAAGGCTGCCCAGGTCAGCCAATCATCACCCCTCAGGGGCTCACAGTTGCAGAAAATGGAACTTGCTGAACCGGCCAGGTCCAAGGAACAGGTGTGGGCTCCTGAGAGTCAGGATAGACAAGGGGCTGCAGCTTTGGCTTGTTTTCTAATCATTTTATCTGGCCCATGAGTGGGAGACAACTTCAAGAAAACCCTCTCCTAATGAGAGGAACCCAGGAGTCAGGGAGAGGAGGGGTGGGTGGTGGTTGGAGACAGAGGCCTGGTGCCCCGGGTGCAGTGGAAGTCTCTGGAAGACCAGGTGGAGGGAGGCCTCACGGAGTGATGCCCAGGGTCACAGACCTGTCGCAGCTGCTGTTTGTTAGTTCAAGTCCTGCTCTGAGGTGCTCTGTGTCAGCTCTGAGCGACAGGTGAGCTGGGGGTGCTCTGCAATGAGGGCTATGTGCACGGTTCCTGTGTGCCCAGCCCTGCCACGGTACCTGCAAGGGTAGCTCTGTATCCTGGGAGGGGCCTGACCACGAGAGCCCCGTGGGCTGGGGTGGGGGTGGGGTACCTGCCCAGGTGAGCTCCATATTCTGGGATTGGTCTGACCACGAGAGCCCCATGGGCTGCTGGGGACCTGGTAAAGGATGTCAGGACAGTCAGTGAAGCCACCGAGGATATACCTCCAGTTGCTCCTAATTCCTACACCCTGCTGGTCATTCTACCAACCACCAGGACATGGTATTCTGTATTAGTCTTCAATGATGCCTTCTTTTGTATTCCATTAGTCCCAGAGTCACAAGAAATTTTGGCTTGTGAGTGGCAGGACTCAACATACAACTAAAACAATACTTCCGGGCCGTCTGGCCCCAAGGGTGCAAAAATTCCCACACCATCTTTGGGGAAAGCTTAGCTAAAGACCTAAAAGTTCTACCTCTGGAAAAGGAAACCCTCCTTCAATATGTAGATGACATTCTGATCACCAGCCCTACTAAGGAGGCCTCTGAACTACCAAGCCAATAAAGGATAGAAGTTGTCCAAGAAAAAGCTCAAATATCACAGACTGCGGTGACCTGCCTGGGCTTCATTCTCACAGAAGGTCAGAGAAGCCCATCCCAGGAAAGGGAAGAAACCATTTTCAGCCTTACCCCTTTCTAAAACTAGAAGACAGCTTAGGGGTTCCTGGGGAGGCCAGGGTTTGCTGCTTCTGGATCCCCAGCTACAGTCTACTAGCTGGGCCTCTATATGAAACACTGAAAGGAAAAGATGATGATCCTTTTGAATAGAATCCAGAAGTGGCCTTTCAAGAATGGAAAGAGCAGTCAATTCAGACCCTTGCCCTGGAACTCCCTAATTTAGCTAAACCCTTTGACCTTTACATTCCCGGTGAAAGGTGAATCGCCATTGGAGAATTAGTGCAAAAACTGGGACCACTTGAAATGGAACAATGCAAGAATGCCATCCAGGTAGGATAAACTACGGTCACTAAGGGGCTTGGCCCACTGCCACATCTGGCCAAGATACTGGCGGTATCTAAAAACCTGGAAATCAGCAGCCCAAAAGGCCACCTCCCTCCTAAGGGAAAAGGACCCCACGTGGTGATCCTAACCACCAACCATGCCCTGAAGTTGCAGGGTTCGCTCCGTGGGCACACCGACCTCGAGTGAGGAGGCCCTCCAACTCCAACATCCAGAGAGATAACCGGGGGCAACAGGGCACCATGACGACTCGTGTGAACATCACTTGACCTGGAGTTTCTCTCATAAAACAACAAGAGTGTGTCCCAAAAGAGTAGACTACTGCTTGCAGGACTTACTGCACCCAGAGGGGAGCTAATAATCTTGGCGGGGGAACAGTATACCACACTGTCACCATAGAAAAGCCTACAGACACCGTGATGATGGTGGCCAATAAGACCGGCTGGACTCCTGTTTACTTCAAAAGGCTGTTGACTCAGTAGCCATCATGGTCCTTGATCACCACTGACCCTGGACTGTCTGGGAGTTGAGCGGGCAGGGCTCTGACACCTGGTGCTGTTTGTACGTTAATTCAGGGGCCTAACTGAAGAAAGCGCAGACTACTGCTCAGAGCATCTAGGCTGGCAGAGACGGTCAGCCTAAGGTGGCCGAACAAATGTGGGGCGGGGTGAAACCGGCCCCCACAGCGTCTCTGCACATCTCTTTCCTGGACCCTTAAAGGTCATTAGAATCTATAACACTTCCAATGCTGGTGCTCAGGTGGACGAGCAGGGAGGCAGGGGTCCTGGGGACAATCAACGTCACCGGGAGGCTGCTGGGGAGAAGCTCTGACCCTCGCCCCAGGGTATGAGGGCTCCCAACTCAGCACTCAGCAGTTACAGAAGAAGGGTCTGCACCCTCAGCACTCCAAGAATGAGGAACGGGACAAAAGGCAGAGGAGGGGTTTGTCCCCAGCAAAGCCCATTAAAAATCCCTGGGAGATAAAAATAGAATCTGGGCAATAAAGTCAAGTCTAACCTTTTTTATCCTTTGTGCTTTGTCTAATTTCACGTGCTCCTAGGGTCCCGCATGCAGAGGTTCCACACCCGGCACTTCAGACCAGATTTCCTAGTGCAGAATGGCTGGGTCGACACCTCAGCTCCTGGGGCCCAGTGCAGACTCCACGATATAGAGCCTGAGCTACAGCCAACCCGGCCCTCGAGAGCTCCGCCGCCTCCCTCCCTCCCACTGACTCTGACAGGATCTCTACACAGCAGCCCAGCCCACAGCCCACGGGGTAGTGCATGCTCTCACCTCTCCATTCTCTGATCAAAATATAAAGTTTCCTTTGCTTGTGAACCAAACTCAGTCTCGATCTGTTGGCCCCAATGACACTGGGCAGGGGGACACTTGTTGGGGTCCACTCTGGAGGATCAGTAACAGAAATTGAGACTATTGTAACCTCAATGAACAGATGTGTGAGCCAAACTGTAGTTAACATAGAACAGTGTATAAGGCTCGGGTAAAATAAGATGTTTTTAACACTTCCATTTGATATTTCCATCACTTTTTATAAGCAAGTTCAGTGAAAAGGTTTGTCTTATTTGTCAGGTCAATATTAGAGAAACGAAGTGATTTCTTTCCAAGGATGTACAGCTAATAATCTTGGTTAAACCTTCAATCTTGTTTTAAATGCTTTTCCATTGAAAATGATACCTCTCTTTCAGCTCCCCCATTTCTGAGAAGTATAAAATCTTATAATTTATTATTACCAAAGGGGAAAGGTGGGAGGAGGGATAAATTAACAGTTTGGAATGAACACATACACACTGCTATGTATAAAATAGATCATCAACAAGGAACTACTGTATAGCACAGGGAACTACACTCAACATTTTGCAATAACCTATAAGGGGAAATAATCTGAAAAAGAATAGATATTTTTATTGACATCATCTATCAATGACAGTTAAAGTGTAGCCTAAGGGAAGCTGGTGGTGAGTGCTTCTGACCCTGAAGACTTCAATCATCTAAAGTTTGGACTCTGCCTACTTCCCAAGGCCCTTAATGAACATATGTGTAGCCGTAGCTTAAAAACTTCCCCAGTTTGGGTTTCGGGGAGACACTGATTTTGAAAAAGCCCTGGTGTTCTCCTTACATGAATGGGACTCTTCCTACTGCTAAAACATGTCTGTCACACCCAGAGGATGGTATACCGTCTGATCGGGAAGAGTTTGGAAAAGGCATCTCATCTCCTCATCTCCTGGTGCTCGGGTTCACCCCTCCAGCGTCTTTACTAACAGTCTCCCCACTTGGAGATGTCAGCACTGTCAACATCCTGTTGCGTACAGTTTGGAATTTGTCCAGAGGATGAAGCGGAAGGATGAGGAACAATGAGAGACAAGTCCTAGGTGTTCAGACAGGCACATGTCACTCTAATTTCCAATCAGGAAGACGAATTGACCAAAGGCTAGGGTTGCCCATGGAAACAGTATAGGGCTTGAGGAAATCCCGCTGCTTTGTGGCCAGTTCCCATAAACACGAGTTGAACAATGGAACTCAGGGGCAGTAAAATTCACAAAACTGCAGAGTTGAAAATATCCATCACTGAAAAATGTCTTGAGGAAAGTCAGAGAAAAGGACTTGTAAGCAAGGGAGAATGGCAGGAAAGGGATTTGAGGAGGTAGAAAGGACTCGCCATTAAGCACAAGAAAAGGAGCTGAACATTGCCAACATTGCAGTTGGCCAAAAAGGGTGTATGCGTTCTTTTCTGTATATATTCAAGAAAAGGGCATACACTTTTTTAGCCAACCAAACAGGTGGGCACTGGAAGTCAATACTACAAAAGATATCACTTCGCATCAGTCAGAAGAGCCATCCTCATAAAGCGTAAACAACAGAAATGCAGGACAGGGCAACGAGAAGAGGGAGCCCTGTGAGACTTATAGTGGAAATGTATATTGCCAACGGCCATTCTGGAGAAGTGTATTGTGTTTACTAAAGCATCTAAAAAATGAGCTACAGAGCATAGGGCACTTGCACTCATGGGCGTATATCTTGGGAAAAACAAAAATCGAGAGGACACAGGCACCCCAATGTTTACCCCCTCTCTGTTTAAAAGATCCTCGACTAGGATATAACTTAAATGTCTCTGGAGGGAAAAAATGGATAGAGATGTGGTACTTAGGTAGAGTGGAATATTATTCAGCCTGGAAATCAATGAAATATGGCCAGTTGTAACAACTCCGGAGGAGTTACGTATGATCATTCTAAGTGACAGAATTCAAAAAGAAAACGACACATATCATAAGATATCACTTAAAGGTGGAATCCAAAATGGCTACACATGAAATAAATTACAAAACAAAAACATAGTCAAATATGTAGAAAACACGCATAAGGCTGCTAAACGGGAAAGGTGGGGAGGGGTGAGGCATCATCCAGGAGGTTGAAATTAGCAAAGATACCATTCCAAATACCAAACTGATAATCAACAAGGCCTACACGGTAGCTAAAAGAACTGCACTCAGCACACTCAAGTCACCGGAAAAGAATATATACGACTGGTAAGAATCTGAAAAAGAATTTATTGATGTCTCTCTGTACGCGAATCAAGTGGATGTACAGCAGCAAGAAACAGAGCTTTGAAAATCAGCTGTAACCAATATAGTAATAAATTGAAAAAAATAAACGACAGAGAGACAGAGAAAACCTCTTACAACTTTTCCTCAGGGACGGTGATGCAACATGGATTGAACACATCTAGACCCACAGCAGGATGAGACATAAGGCTGGAAACTGTTTGCGCTAAGAGAAATGTGAGGTTGGGTGAGGAAATGCACACCCTTTAAAGTAATACTACCTGGTACCCATTCAATGGGTCCCAAATCTGCAGGTTCAAGGGATCTTCCTACAGCTAAAACATGCATGGAAAACCCAGAGGACTGTACACCATGTGATCGGGAGATGTGTCTAAAATGCACCTCATTTATCCTCTCCTGGTGCTCCTGTTCACCATTCCAGCCACGCTACTTAGAATCTCCCCACTTGGAGAATCAGCACATTTAAACTTCTGTTTCACACATTTTGCAAATTGTGAGGAGGATGAACGGGAAGAGGGGGAACCAATGAGAGAAGAGTTGTAGGGGTTTGGACGGGCACATATCACTCTAATTTCCCATTAAGAATAAGAATTAAAGAAAGGCTCAGCCTGCCTCGCCGGAGCCAAAATAGGGCCTGAAGCAATCCTGCGGGTTTGAGGCCAGCTCACAAAAGAGCAACTTAAAAAATGGAGCTCAGGGTCACTGCAATTCACAAACCTGCAGAGTTATAAATGAAAACTAACGTCCAAAAATATGTTGAGGTAAGGCAAAGAAGAGGATCTGAATGCAAGACAGAATTGCAAGAAACAGATTTCAAGAGATAGATTGAACTCGTCTTTAACGCACATGAAAAGCGGCAGAATTTCGACAATGATGCAGTTGGCCCAAAAGGGCGTATGCGTTTTTTCCTGATTATATCCAGGAAAAAACGCATACGCACTTTATGGGCAACGAAGCAAGCAAGCAATGCAAATGTGCACAACAAAGAAGTCTCACTTCCCACCGGTCAAAAGGGCCATCCTAAAAAATTGTAAAAACCAGAAATGCAGGACAGGCCATGGAGAACAGGGAGCCTTTATACGCTGATGGGCAGTGTGTGAACTGCCGAGAGCCACTCTGGAGAAGTGTATGGTGGTTCCTAAATCATCTAAAAAACAGAGCTACAGAGCATAGGACACTTCCAATCATGGGAGTATATCTAGGGAAGTCTAAAAATCAACAAGACACAAGCACACCACAGTTTAGGGCTACTCTGTTTACAAGAACCTCAACTTCAGTACACCTTAAATATCCCAGGAAAGAGAACAATGGATAAAGAAGATGTGGTACTTATGTACAATGGAATATCTCTTCACCATGAAATCAATGTAATAAGGCTAGTAGAAGGATAAAGAGTGGATTTAGGTCCGATAATACTACTTGAAATAAGTCAAACAGAAAAAGAAACATATCATAAGATATCACTTATAGAGGGAGGGTAAATATGGCTGCACAAGAAATGAATTACAGAACAGAACAGTGTCTCACATTTAGAAAACACACTTATGTCAGCTTAAGGGGAAAGGAGAGGTGGGGTGATGCATAAAACCAGAGTTTGAAATTAGCACAGATACCGTTCAATAAACCAAATAGGTATTAGACAAGATCTACACCTTGCTCAATGAACAGGCCTCAACACACCCTATACACCGCAGAGAAATATATCAGAGGAATAAGAATCTTAAAACCCATGTATTGATATATCTCCATAAGGGAATCAAGTGTGTGCAGAGCGGCACAAACACAGCAGTGAAAAGGAGCTAAACCCCATTATAGAAATAAATTTTAAAAACAAAACGCTGAAACAATGAAAGAGAGAAAAATTCTTACAAAATTCGCTCAGGGGCTGTGATGCAACCTGGATTGACCACATATAAACCCACAGCTGGATAAGACATAAGGCTGGACACTTGGGGCTGACAGGATTGGTGAGCTTTGGTGAGCAACTGCCGAAAGTTTAATGCAATACTTCATGCTACTCAGTCCAAGGGTCCCAACACTCCAGGTTGAAGGGAATCTTCCTACAGCTAAACCATGCTTGGGAAACCCAGCGACTGGTATACCATATGATCGGGAAAGGTTTCTAAAACGCACCTCATTTTTCCTCTCCTGGGGCTCCGGATCGACATTCCAGCCGCTTTACTAACAACATCCCCACATGGAGTCAATGCCTTTAAGTTCTGGTATCGCACAGTCTGCAGTTAGTGCAGATGATGAATGGGAATAGGGGGAACCAGTGAGAAACTAGCTGTAGCGGTTTCAATGGGCACATGTCACTCTAATATCACATCAGTAAGAAGAATTAACCAAAGGCACAGCAGGTGCCCCAGAAGAAAAATAGGGCTTCAAGGAATCCTTTGGTTATGGGGCAATACCACAAAAATAAGAGCTAAAAAATGGAGCTAAGGGCCACTGCAATTCAAAAACCTGCAGAGTTATAAAGGCCAACTATTTTTAAAAAATATATTGAGGTAAGGCTATGAAGAGGCATTGAAAGCAAGGCAGAATTGCAGGAAACCGATTTCAGGAGGTAGACTGGAATTGCATTGAAAGCATATGAAGAGAGTCAGAAACTCGACAATGATGCACTTGGCCAAAAAGTGCGTATGCGTTTTTTCCTGAATATATTCCTGAATATATTCAGGAAATTTCCTGAATATATTCAGGAAATTTCCTGAATATATTCAGGAAAAAACACATACGCCCTTTTTGGCCAACCAAGCAAGCTTGCAAAGGAAATCTGCACTACAATGAAGTCTCACTTCCCCCCGGTCAAAAGGGCCATCTGAAAAAAGTGTAAAATCCATAAAGGCACGACAGGCCATGGAGAACTGGGAGCCTTCTTATGCTGATGGGCGGGATGTAAATTGCCAACAGCCACTCTGGAGAAGTGTATGGTGTTTCCTGAAACATCTAAAAAACAAAGCAACAGAGCCTAGGGCACTTCCACTTATGGTCCTATAGCTTAGGGAAATTAAAATCAAAAAGACACAGCCACCCCAAAGTTTGGGACGGCTCTGTTTACAAGAACCTCGTTTACAGTACAAGTTCAATATCGCAGAAAGTGAAAAATGGATAAAGAACTTGTGGTACTTACGTACAATGCAATATCACTCAGCAATGAAATCTATGTCATCAGGCCCGTAGCAGCATAATGAGTGGATGCAGGTATGATGATTCGAACTGAAATAAGTCACACAGAAAAGAAACATCATAAGGTATCACTAATACACAGAATGTGAACTTGGCTACACATGAACTGAATTACAAAACAGAACAGTGTCTCAAGTTTAGAAAACCAACTTATGCTTGCTTAAGGGGGAAGGTGAGTTGGGGTGCTGCACAAAACCAGAGATTGAAATGAGCACAGATAAAGTTCCTTAAGCCAAATATGGAATAGACAAGAGCTACTCCTTGCTCAACGAAATGGACTCAACACCCCATATTAAACGCCTAAGAATGTACCTGACTAGTAAGTATCTTAAAACCTATGGATTGCTATGTCTCCGAAAGAGAATCAAGCATGTGTACAGGGGCATAAACGCAGCAGTGATAGGATTGGAGAGGTTCGGTGTGCAAATGAAGACCGTTTGAAGTCATATTGCATGGTACCCATTCCACGGGTTTCAACTACGCAGATTTTAGGTATTCGTCCTTCAGCTAAAACATGCATGTGGAACCTAGAGTATGATCAACCATGTGATCGGGAGACGTGTTCAAATATGTCTCAGTTTTCGTACCCTGGTACTCGGGTGCAACATTCCAGACGCTTACTAACACTCTCCCCACTTGGAGAGTCAGTCCCTTTAACCTCCTGTTTGGCCCAGTTTGCAATTTCTGTGGAAGATGAACAGGAATAGCGAGAATCAATGAGAGACTAGCTGGAGGTGTCTGGACGGGCAAATTTAACTCTCATTTCCCACCAGGAAGAGGAATTAACCAAAGGCTCAGCGTGCCGTGCCAGAACCATATTAGGGCCTGAAGACATCCTGCGGTGTTGCGGCCAGGTCACAAGAAAGCGAGTTCAAGAAAGGAGCTCAGGGGCACTGTAATTCACAAACCTGCAGAGTTATAAATGACAGCTATCGTCCAGAAATAGACTGAAGTAAGGCTGCCAAGAGGACTTGAAAGCGGGGCAGAATTGCAGGAAACCGATTTCAGGAGGTAGACTGGAATTGCATTGAAAGCATAGGAAAAGAGGCAGAACGTCCACAATGATGCACTTGGCCAAAAAGGGCGTATGCGTTTTTTCCTGAATATATTCAGGGAAAAACGCATACGCCCTTTTTGGCCAACCAAGCAAACTTGCAAAGGAAATCTGCACTACAATGAAGTCTCACTTCCCCCCGGTCAAAAGGGCCATCTGAAAAAAGTGTAAAATCCAGAAAGGCAGGACAGGCCATGGAGAACTGGGAGCCTTGTTATGCTGATGGGCGGGATGTAAATTGCCAACAACCACTCGGGAGAAGTGTATGGTGTTTCCTGAAACATCTAAAAAACAAAGCAACAGAACCTAGGGCACTTCCACTTATGGTCCTATAGCTTAGGGAAATTAAAATCAAAAAGACACAGCCACCCCAAAGTTTGGAACGGCTCTGTTTACAAGAACCTCGTTTACAGTACAAGTTCAACATCGCAGAAAGTGAAAAATGGATAAAGAAGTTGTGGTATTTACTTACAAAGCAATATCACTCAGCAATGAAATCTGTGTCATCAGGCCCTTAGCAGCACAATGAGTGGATTCAGGTATGATGATTCTAACTGAAATAAGTCACACAGAAAAAGAAACATCATAAGATATCAGTAATACACGGAATGTAAACTTGGCTACACAGGAACTGAATTACAGAACAGAACAGGGTCTCAAATTTAGAAAACCAACTTATGCTTGCTTAAGGCGAAAGGTGAGTTGGAGTGCTGCATAAAACCAGAGATTGAAATGAGCACAGATAAAGTTCCTTAAGCCAAATATGGAATAGACAAGAGCTACTCCTTGCTCAACGAAATGGACTCAACACCCCATATTAAACGCCTAAGAATGTACCTGACTAGTAAGTATCTTAAAACCTATGGATTGCTATGTCTCCGAAAGAGAATCAAGCATGCGTACAGGGGCATAAACGCAGCAGTGATAGGATTGGAGAGGTTCGGTGAGCAAATGAAGACCCTTTGAAGTCATATTGCATGGCACCCATTCCACGGGTTTCAACTACCCAGGTTTAAGGTATTCTTCCTTCAGCTAAAACATGCATGTGGAACCTAGAGTATGATCAACCATGTGATCGGGAGACGTGTTCAAATATGTCTCAGTTTTCCTCCCCTGGTACTCGGGTGCAACATTCCAGACGCTTTACTAACACTCTCCCGACTTGGAGAGTCAGTGCCTTTAACCTCCTGTTTGGCCCAGTTTGCAATTTCTGCGGAAGATGAACAGGAATAGCGAGAACCAATGAGAGGCTAGCTGGAGGTGTCTGAACGGGCAAATTTAACTCTCATTTCCCACCAGGAAGAGGAATTAACCAAAGGCTCAGCGTGCCGGGCCGGAACCACATTAGGGCCTGAAGCCATCCTGCGGTGTTGCGGCCAGGTCACAAGAAAGCGATTTGAAGAAAGGAGCTCAGGGGCACTGTAATTCACAAACCTGCAGAGTTATAAATGACAGCTATCGTCCAAAAATAGACTGAAGTAAGGCTGCCAAGAGGACTTGAAAGCGGGGCAGAATTGCAGGAAACCGATTTCAGGAGGTAGACTGGAATTGCATTGAAAGCATAGGAAAAGAGGCAGAACGTCCACAATGATGCACTTGGCCAAAAAGGGCGTATGCGTTTTTTCCTGAATATATTCAGGAAAAAACGCATACGCCCTTTTTGGCCAACCAAGCAAGCTTGCAAAGGAAATCTGCACTACAATGAAGTCTCACTTCCCCCCGGTCAAAAGGGCCATCTGAAAAAAGTGTAAAACCCAGAAAGGCAGGACAGGCCATGGAGAACTGGGAGCCTTGTTATGCTGATGGGCGGGATGTAAATTGCCAACAGACACTCGGGAGATGTGTATGGTGTTTCCTGAAACATCTAAAAAACAAAGCAACAGAGCCTAGGGCACTTCCACTTATGGTCCTATAGCTTAGGGAAATTAATATCAAAAAGACACAGCAACCCCAAAATTTGGGATGGCTCTTTTTACAGAAATCTCTTCTATGGCACAAGTTAAATATCCCAGAGAGCAAATAATGGATAAAGAAGTTGCGGTACTTATGTACAACAGAATACCACTCAGCAATGAAATCTATGTCACCAGGCCCGTACCAGCATAATGAGTGCATTGAGGCACGATGATTCTAAGTGAAATAAGTCACACAGAAAAAGAAACATCATAAGGTATCACTAATACACGGAATGTGAACTTGGCTACACAAGAACTGAATTACAAAACAGAACAGGGTCTCAAGTTTAGAAAACCAACTTATGCCTGCGTAAGGGGGAAGGTGAGTTGGGGTGCTGCATAAAAGCAGAGTTTGAAATTAGCACAGATACCGTTCCATAAGCCAAATATGGAATAGACAAGAGCTACCCCTTGCTCAACGAAATGGATTCAACAATGAGGTATCACCTCACACCTGGTAGAATAGGCATCATTGAAAATCTACAAACAAAAAATGCTGGAAAGGGTGTGGAGAAAAGGAACCCTCTTCCACTATTGTTGGGAATATAAATTGATACAGTCATTATGGAGAACAATATGGAATTTCTTAAGAAACTAACAATAGAATTACCATATGATACAGCAATCCCAGTACTGGACATATACCCAGACAAAACCATAAATCAAAAAGAGTCATTCACCGCAATGTTCATTGCATCACTATTTACAATATCGAGGTAATGGAAGCAACCTAAATGCCCACAGACAGACGAATGCATAAAGCTGTGGTACATATATAAAATGGAATATTACTAAGCCATGAAAAGGAATGAAATTGGGTCATTTGTAGAGACGTCGATGGATCTAGAGACTGTCATACAGAGTGAAGTAAGTCAGAAAGAGAAAAACAAATCTTGTATATTCATGCATATATGTGGAACCTAGAAAAACTGTACAGATTAACCATTTTGCAAGGCATAAATAGAGCAACAGATGTAGACAACAAACGTATGGACAACAAGGGGGGAAAGCTGTTGGGGGGGTGGTGGTGGGAGGAGTTGAGAGACTGGGATTGGCATGTATACATTTATATGTATAAAATAGATAACCAATAAGAACCTGCTGTATAAAAATATAAAATAAAATTCAAAATTAAAAAGAAGTAAAATTTAAAAAATAAAACAGAAAAAACAATTATTCCCTGCACATACATGTATTTATATGAATAAATTATTTCCATGCTTATATCTGTAAATACAAAAAAGAGGAATAAAATCTACCTTGAACCAAAAACGAAAAAGAGAAAAAAAACACAGAACCCACCAGTTACACAGAGGAAAACCGTATCAGGGCACTTGCTCCAGTTGTAAACAATTCTGAAGTTGGTCAGTGGTGGGGAATCGTCTCCCATTCAGCCAGCAGCCCCCACGCAACAAGCGTCCTCATTGCAAAGCTGGGGCACCGTGCCGAGGCATCTGTGAGTAAACGTGAGCTGAGCCCCAGGCCAGTTGCTGCTGAACTATTCCCACCCGTCCCAGGTAAAACACCTGAATATATACAAGGACTTGAAAGCCTAGAGGAAGGGCCATAGAGCCACACGAGTGACAGCATGCCGGCCGACTTGGTGCCTGCAGGCCAGCCAGGATGGTCCTGGCCCTGGGTGCTCTTCTGGAAGATTTCCATTTCCCTGCCTGAGATACCCGTCCTGTCCCTGCCCCCACTGCTTTTTTCCTTCCTCACCTCTGCCCAGGGAGAAATTCCAGCAGCAGGTATGGGTGACACATCCTCTTCTTTAGCAGGTGGCAGCCTGGCAACTGCTGCAGAAAGTCCAGCAGAGCCCCACTCACACTGGGCCACCCACAAAGCCGTGGCCTCTCACTCCCTCCCACCAGCCCAGCCCCGAGACTGCTGACAGGGCAGAGAAAATGGCGTCAGGCACGGCTGCAGGGGCTCTTGCTGCCTGGAGTGGTATTTATATTGATCTCAACCCAGGCACACCTGGGGAGGGCTGGCCGGCACGGTAAGGCTGCCCAGGTCAGCCAATCATCACCCCTCAGGGGCTCACAGTTGCAGAAAATGGAACTTGCTGAACCGGCCAGGTCCAAGGAACAGGTGTGGGCTCCTGAGAGTCAGGATAGACAAGGGGCTGCAGCTTTGGCTTGTTTTCTAATCATTTTATCTGGCCCATGAGTGGGAGACAACTTCAAGAAAACCCTCTCCTAATGAGAGGAACCCAGGAGTCAGGGAGAGGAGGGGTGGGTGGTGGTTGGAGACAGAGGCCTGGTGCCCCGGGTGCAGTGGAAGTCTCTGGAAGACCAGGTGGAGGGAGGCCTCACGGAGTGATGCCCAGGGTCACAGACCTGTCGCAGCTGCTGTTTGTTAGTTCAAGTCCTGCTCTGAGGTGCTCTGTGTCAGCTCTGAGCGACAGGTGAGCTGGGGGTGCTCTGCAATGAGGGCTATGTGCACGGTTCCTGTGTGCCCAGCCCTGCCACGGTACCTGCAAGGGTAGCTCTGTATCCTGGGAGGGGCCTGACCACGAGAGCCCCGTGGGCTGGGGTGGGGGTGGGGTACCTGCCCAGGTGAGCTCCATATTCTGGGATTGGTCTGACCACGAGAGCCCCATGGGCTGCTGGGGACCTGGTAAAGGATGTCAGGACAGTCAGTGAAGCCACCGAGGATATACCTCCAGTTGCTCCTAATTCCTACACCCTGCTGGTCATTCTACCAACCACCAGGACATGGTATTCTGTATTAGTCTTCAATGATGCCTTCTTTTGTATTCCATTAGTCCCAGAGTCACAAGAAATTTTGGCTTGTGAGTGGCAGGACTCAACATACAACTAAAACAATACTTCCGGGCCGTCTGGCCCCAAGGGTGCAAAAATTCCCACACCATCTTTGGGGAAAGCTTAGCTAAAGACCTAAAAGTTCTACCTCTGGAAAAGGAAACCCTCCTTCAATATGTAGATGACATTCTGATCACCAGCCCTACTAAGGAGGCCTCTGAACTACCAAGCCAATAAAGGATAGAAGTTGTCCAAGAAAAAGCTCAAATATCACAGACTGCGGTGACCTGCCTGGGCTTCATTCTCACAGAAGGTCAGAGAAGCCCATCCCAGGAAAGGGAAGAAACCATTTTCAGCCTTACCCCTTTCTAAAACTAGAAGACAGCTTAGGGGTTCCTGGGGAGGCCAGGGTTTGCTGCTTCTGGATCCCCAGCTACAGTCTACTAGCTGGGCCTCTATATGAAACACTGAAAGGAAAAGATGATGATCCTTTTGAATAGAATCCAGAAGTGGCCTTTCAAGAATGGAAAGAGCAGTCAATTCAGACCCTTGCCCTGGAACTCCCTAATTTAGCTAAACCCTTTGACCTTTACATTCCCGGTGAAAGGTGAATCGCCATTGGAGAATTAGTGCAAAAACTGGGACCACTTGAAATGGAACAATGCAAGAATGCCATCCAGGTAGGATAAACTACGGTCACTAAGGGGCTTGGCCCACTGCCACATCTGGCCAAGATACTGGCGGTATCTAAAAACCTGGAAATCAGCAGCCCAAAAGGCCACCTCCCTCCTAAGGGAAAAGGACCCCACGTGGTGATCCTAACCACCAACCATGCCCTGAAGTTGCAGGGTTCGCTCCGTGGGCACACCGACCTCGAGTGAGGAGGCCCTCCAACTCCAACATCCAGAGAGATAACCGGGGGCAACAGGGCACCATGACGACTCGTGTGAACATCACTTGACCTGGAGTTTCTCTCATAAAACAACAAGAGTGTGTCCCAAAAGAGTAGACTACTGCTTGCAGGACTTACTGCACCCAGAGGGGAGCTAATAATCTTGGCGGGGGAACAGTATACCACACTGTCACCATAGAAAAGCCTACAGACACCGTGATGATGGTGGCCAATAAGACCGGCTGGACTCCTGTTTACTTCAAAAGGCTGTTGACTCAGTAGCCATCATGGTCCTTGATCACCACTGACCCTGGACTGTCTGGGAGTTGAGCGGGCAGGGCTCTGACACCTGGTGCTGTTTGTACGTTAATTCAGGGGCCTAACTGAAGAAAGCGCAGACTACTGCTCAGAGCATCTAGGCTGGCAGAGACGGTCAGCCTAAGGTGGCCGAACAAATGTGGGGCGGGGTGAAACCGGCCCCCACAGCGTCTCTGCACATCTCTTTCCTGGACCCTTAAAGGTCATTAGAATCTATAACACTTCCAATGCTGGTGCTCAGGTGGACGAGCAGGGAGGCAGGGGTCCTGGGGACAATCAACGTCACCGGGAGGCTGCTGGGGAGAAGCTCTGACCCTCGCCCCAGGGTATGAGGGCTCCCAACTCAGCACTCAGCAGTTACAGAAGAAGGGTCTGCACCCTCAGCACTCCAAGAATGAGGAACGGGACAAAAGGCAGAGGAGGGGTTTGTCCCCAGCAAAGCCCATTAAAAATCCCTGGGAGATAAAAATAGAATCTGGGCAATAAAGTCAAGTCTAACCTTTTTTATCCTTTGTGCTTTGTCTAATTTCACGTGCTCCTAGGGTCCCGCATGCAGAGGTTCCACACCCGGCACTTCAGACCAGATTTCCTAGTGCAGAATGGCTGGGTCGACACCTCAGCTCCTGGGGCCCAGTGCAGACTCCACGATATAGAGCCTGAGCTACAGCCAACCCGGCCCTCGAGAGCTCCGCCGCCTCCCTCCCTCCCACTGACTCTGACAGGATCTCTACACAGCAGCCCAGCCCACAGCCCACGGGGTAGTGCATGCTCTCACCTCTCCATTCTCTGATCAAAATATAAAGTTTCCTTTGCTTGTGAACCAAACTCAGTCTCGATCTGTTGGCCCCAATGACACTGGGCAGGGGGACACTTGTTGGGGTCCACTCTGGAGGATCAGTAACAGAAATTGAGACTATTGTAACCTCAATGAACAGATGTGTGAGCCAAACTGTAGTTAACATAGAACAGTGTATAAGGCTCGGGTAAAATAAGATGTTTTTAACACTTCCATTTGATATTTCCATCACTTTTTATAAGCAAGTTCAGTGAAAAGGTTTGTCTTATTTGTCAGGTCAATATTAGAGAAACGAAGTGATTTCTTTCCAAGGATGTACAGCTAATAATCTTGGTTAAACCTTCAATCTTGTTTTAAATGCTTTTCCATTGAAAATGATACCTCTCTTTCAGCTCCCCCATTTCTGAGAAGTATAAAATCTTATAATTTATTATTACCAAAGGGGAAAGGTGGGAGGAGGGATAAATTAACAGTTTGGAATGAACACATACACACTGCTATGTATAAAATAGATCATCAACAAGGAACTACTGTATAGCACAGGGAACTACACTCAACATTTTGCAATAACCTATAAGGGGAAATAATCTGAAAAAGAATAGATATTTTTATTGACATCATCTATCAATGACAGTTAAAGTGTAGCCTAAGGGAAGCTGGTGGTGAGTGCTTCTGACCCTGAAGACTTCAATCATCTAAAGTTTGGACTCTGCCTACTTCCCAAGGCCCTTAATGAACATATGTGTAGCCGTAGCTTAAAAACTTCCCCAGTTTGGGTTTCGGGGAGACACTGATTTTGAAAAAGCCCTGGTGTTCTCCTTACATGAATGGGACTCTTCCTACTGCTAAAACATGTCTGTCACACCCAGAGGATGGTATACCGTCTGATCGGGAAGAGTTTGGAAAAGGCATCTCATCTCCTCATCTCCTGGTGCTCGGGTTCACCCCTCCAGCGTCTTTACTAACAGTCTCCCCACTTGGAGATGTCAGCACTGTCAACATCCTGTTGCGTACAGTTTGGAATTTGTCCAGAGGATGAAGCGGAAGGATGAGGAACAATGAGAGACAAGTCCTAGGTGTTCAGACAGGCACATGTCACTCTAATTTCCAATCAGGAAGACGAATTGACCAAAGGCTAGGGTTGCCCATGGAAACAGTATAGGGCTTGAGGAAATCCCGCTGCTTTGTGGCCAGTTCCCATAAACACGAGTTGAACAATGGAACTCAGGGGCAGTAAAATTCACAAAACTGCAGAGTTGAAAATATCCATCACTGAAAAATGTCTTGAGGAAAGTCAGAGAAAAGGACTTGTAAGCAAGGGAGAATGGCAGGAAAGGGATTTGAGGAGGTAGAAAGGACTCGCCATTAAGCACAAGAAAAGGAGCTGAACATTGCCAACATTGCAGTTGGCCAAAAAGGGTGTATGCGTTCTTTTCTGTATATATTCAAGAAAAGGGCATACACTTTTTTAGCCAACCAAACAGGTGGGCACTGGAAGTCAATACTACAAAAGATATCACTTCGCATCAGTCAGAAGAGCCATCCTCATAAAGCGTAAACAACAGAAATGCAGGACAGGGCAACGAGAAGAGGGAGCCCTGTGAGACTTATAGTGGAAATGTATATTGCCAACGGCCATTCTGGAGAAGTGTATTGTGTTTACTAAAGCATCTAAAAAATGAGCTACAGAGCATAGGGCACTTGCACTCATGGGCGTATATCTTGGGAAAAACAAAAATCGAGAGGACACAGGCACCCCAATGTTTACCCCCTCTCTGTTTAAAAGATCCTCGACTAGGATATAACTTAAATGTCTCTGGAGGGAAAAAATGGATAGAGATGTGGTACTTAGGTAGAGTGGAATATTATTCAGCCTGGAAATCAATGAAATATGGCCAGTTGTAACAACTCCGGAGGAGTTACGTATGATCATTCTAAGTGACAGAATTCAAAAAGAAAACGACACATATCATAAGATATCACTTAAAGGTGGAATCCAAAATGGCTACACATGAAATAAATTACAAAACAAAAACATAGTCAAATATGTAGAAAACACGCATAAGGCTGCTAAACGGGAAAGGTGGGGAGGGGTGAGGCATCATCCAGGAGGTTGAAATTAGCAAAGATACCATTCCAAATACCAAACTGATAATCAACAAGGCCTACACGGTAGCTAAAAGAACTGCACTCAGCACACTCAAGTCACCGGAAAAGAATATATACGACTGGTAAGAATCTGAAAAAGAATTTATTGATGTCTCTCTGTACGCGAATCAAGTGGATGTACAGCAGCAAGAAACAGAGCTTTGAAAATCAGCTGTAACCAATATAGTAATAAATTGAAAAAAATAAACGACAGAGAGACAGAGAAAACCTCTTACAACTTTTCCTCAGGGACGGTGATGCAACATGGATTGAACACATCTAGACCCACAGCAGGATGAGACATAAGGCTGGAAACTGTTTGCGCTAAGAGAAATGTGAGGTTGGGTGAGGAAATGCACACCCTTTAAAGTAATACTACCTGGTACCCATTCAATGGGTCCCAAATCTGCAGGTTCAAGGGATCTTCCTACAGCTAAAACATGCATGGAAAACCCAGAGGACTGTACACCATGTGATCGGGAGATGTGTCTAAAATGCACCTCATTTATCCTCTCCTGGTGCTCCTGTTCACCATTCCAGCCACGCTACTTAGAATCTCCCCACTTGGAGAATCAGCACATTTAAACTTCTGTTTCACACATTTTGCAAATTGTGAGGAGGATGAACGGGAAGAGGGGGAACCAATGAGAGAAGAGTTGTAGGGGTTTGGACGGGCACATATCACTCTAATTTCCCATTAAGAATAAGAATTAAAGAAAGGCTCAGCCTGCCTCGCCGGAGCCAAAATAGGGCCTGAAGCAATCCTGCGGGTTTGAGGCCAGCTCACAAAAGAGCAACTTAAAAAATGGAGCTCAGGGTCACTGCAATTCACAAACCTGCAGAGTTATAAATGAAAACTAACGTCCAAAAATATGTTGAGGTAAGGCAAAGAAGAGGATCTGAATGCAAGACAGAATTGCAAGAAACAGATTTCAAGAGATAGATTGAACTCGTCTTTAACGCACATGAAAAGCGGCAGAATTTCGACAATGATGCAGTTGGCCCAAAAGGGCGTATGCGTTTTTTCCTGATTATATCCAGGAAAAAACGCATACGCACTTTATGGGCAACGAAGCAAGCAAGCAATGCAAATGTGCACAACAAAGAAGTCTCACTTCCCACCGGTCAAAAGGGCCATCCTAAAAAATTGTAAAAACCAGAAATGCAGGACAGGCCATGGAGAACAGGGAGCCTTTATACGCTGATGGGCAGTGTGTGAACTGCCGAGAGCCACTCTGGAGAAGTGTATGGTGGTTCCTAAATCATCTAAAAAACAGAGCTACAGAGCATAGGACACTTCCAATCATGGGAGTATATCTAGGGAAGTCTAAAAATCAACAAGACACAAGCACACCACAGTTTAGGGCTACTCTGTTTACAAGAACCTCAACTTCAGTACACCTTAAATATCCCAGGAAAGAGAACAATGGATAAAGAAGATGTGGTACTTATGTACAATGGAATATCTCTTCACCATGAAATCAATGTAATAAGGCTAGTAGAAGGATAAAGAGTGGATTTAGGTCCGATAATACTACTTGAAATAAGTCAAACAGAAAAAGAAACATATCATAAGATATCACTTATAGAGGGAGGGTAAATATGGCTGCACAAGAAATGAATTACAGAACAGAACAGTGTCTCACATTTAGAAAACACACTTATGTCAGCTTAAGGGGAAAGGAGAGGTGGGGTGATGCATAAAACCAGAGTTTGAAATTAGCACAGATACCGTTCAATAAACCAAATAGGTATTAGACAAGATCTACACCTTGCTCAATGAACAGGCCTCAACACACCCTATACACCGCAGAGAAATATATCAGAGGAATAAGAATCTTAAAACCCATGTATTGATATATCTCCATAAGGGAATCAAGTGTGTGCAGAGCGGCACAAACACAGCAGTGAAAAGGAGCTAAACCCCATTATAGAAATAAATTTTAAAAACAAAACGCTGAAACAATGAAAGAGAGAAAAATTCTTACAAAATTCGCTCAGGGGCTGTGATGCAACCTGGATTGACCACATATAAACCCACAGCTGGATAAGACATAAGGCTGGACACTTGGGGCTGACAGGATTGGTGAGCTTTGGTGAGCAACTGCCGAAAGTTTAATGCAATACTTCATGCTACTCAGTCCAAGGGTCCCAACACTCCAGGTTGAAGGGAATCTTCCTACAGCTAAACCATGCTTGGGAAACCCAGCGACTGGTATACCATATGATCGGGAAAGGTTTCTAAAACGCACCTCATTTTTCCTCTCCTGGGGCTCCGGATCGACATTCCAGCCGCTTTACTAACAACATCCCCACATGGAGTCAATGCCTTTAAGTTCTGGTATCGCACAGTCTGCAGTTAGTGCAGATGATGAATGGGAATAGGGGGAACCAGTGAGAAACTAGCTGTAGCGGTTTCAATGGGCACATGTCACTCTAATATCACATCAGTAAGAAGAATTAACCAAAGGCACAGCAGGTGCCCCAGAAGAAAAATAGGGCTTCAAGGAATCCTTTGGTTATGGGGCAATACCACAAAAATAAGAGCTAAAAAATGGAGCTAAGGGCCACTGCAATTCAAAAACCTGCAGAGTTATAAAGGCCAACTATTTTTAAAAAATATATTGAGGTAAGGCTATGAAGAGGCATTGAAAGCAAGGCAGAATTGCAGGAAACCGATTTCAGGAGGTAGACTGGAATTGCATTGAAAGCATATGAAGAGAGTCAGAAACTCGACAATGATGCACTTGGCCAAAAAGTGCGTATGCGTTTTTTCCTGAATATATTCCTGAATATATTCAGGAAATTTCCTGAATATATTCAGGAAATTTCCTGAATATATTCAGGAAAAAACACATACGCCCTTTTTGGCCAACCAAGCAAGCTTGC
Organism: Delphinus delphis; assembly: GCF_949987515.2. Taxonomy (NCBI): domain Eukaryota; kingdom Metazoa; phylum Chordata; class Mammalia; order Artiodactyla; family Delphinidae; genus Delphinus; species Delphinus delphis. Next base: position 150,424 of record NW_027192931.1, on the reverse strand, counting down.
AAAGGAAATCTGCACTACAATGAAGTCTCACTTCCCCCCGGTCAAAAGGGCCATCTGAAAAAAGTGTAAAATCCATAAAGGCACGACAGGCCATGGAGAACTGGGAGCCTTCTTATGCTGATGGGCGGGATGTAAATTGCCAACAGCCACTCTGGAGAAGTGTATGGTGTTTCCTGAAACATCTAAAAAACAAAGCAACAGAGCCTAGGGCACTTCCACTTATGGTCCTATAGCTTAGGGAAATTAAAATCAAAAAGACACAGCCACCCCAAAGTTTGGGACGGCTCTGTTTACAAGAACCTCGTTTACAGTACAAGTTCAATATCGCAGAAAGTGAAAAATGGATAAAGAACTTGTGGTACTTACGTACAATGCAATATCACTCAGCAATGAAATCTATGTCATCAGGCCCGTAGCAGCATAATGAGTGGATGCAGGTATGATGATTCGAACTGAAATAAGTCACACAGAAAAGAAACATCATAAGGTATCACTAATACACAGAATGTGAACTTGGCTACACATGAACTGAATTACAAAACAGAACAGTGTCTCAAGTTTAGAAAACCAACTTATGCTTGCTTAAGGGGGAAGGTGAGTTGGGGTGCTGCACAAAACCAGAGATTGAAATGAGCACAGATAAAGTTCCTTAAGCCAAATATGGAATAGACAAGAGCTACTCCTTGCTCAACGAAATGGACTCAACACCCCATATTAAACGCCTAAGAATGTACCTGACTAGTAAGTATCTTAAAACCTATGGATTGCTATGTCTCCGAAAGAGAATCAAGCATGTGTACAGGGGCATAAACGCAGCAGTGATAGGATTGGAGAGGTTCGGTGTGCAAATGAAGACCGTTTGAAGTCATATTGCATGGTACCCATTCCACGGGTTTCAACTACGCAGATTTTAGGTATTCGTCCTTCAGCTAAAACATGCATGTGGAACCTAGAGTATGATCAACCATGTGATCGGGAGACGTGTTCAAATATGTCTCAGTTTTCGTACCCTGGTACTCGGGTGCAACATTCCAGACGCTTACTAACACTCTCCCCACTTGGAGAGTCAGTCCCTTTAACCTCCTGTTTGGCCCAGTTTGCAATTTCTGTGGAAGATGAACAGGAATAGCGAGAATCAATGAGAGACTAGCTGGAGGTGTCTGGACGGGCAAATTTAACTCTCATTTCCCACCAGGAAGAGGAATTAACCAAAGGCTCAGCGTGCCGTGCCAGAACCATATTAGGGCCTGAAGACATCCTGCGGTGTTGCGGCCAGGTCACAAGAAAGCGAGTTCAAGAAAGGAGCTCAGGGGCACTGTAATTCACAAACCTGCAGAGTTATAAATGACAGCTATCGTCCAGAAATAGACTGAAGTAAGGCTGCCAAGAGGACTTGAAAGCGGGGCAGAATTGCAGGAAACCGATTTCAGGAGGTAGACTGGAATTGCATTGAAAGCATAGGAAAAGAGGCAGAACGTCCACAATGATGCACTTGGCCAAAAAGGGCGTATGCGTTTTTTCCTGAATATATTCAGGGAAAAACGCATACGCCCTTTTTGGCCAACCAAGCAAACTTGCAAAGGAAATCTGCACTACAATGACGTCTCACTTCCCCCCGGTCAAAAGGGCCATCTGAAAAAAGTGTAAAATCCAGAAAGGCAGGACAGGCCATGGAGAACTGGGAGCCTTGTTATGCTGATGGGCGGGATGTAAATTGCCAACAACCACTCGGGAGAAGTGTATGGTGTTTCCTGAAACATCTAAAAAACAAAGCAACAGAACCTAGGGCACTTCCACTTATGGTCCTATAGCTTAGGGAAATTAAAATCAAAAAGACACAGCCACCCCAAAGTTTGGAACGGCTCTGTTTACAAGAACCTCGTTTACAGTACAAGTTCAACATCGCAGAAAGTGAAAAATGGATAAAGAAGTTGTGGTATTTACTTACAAAGCAATATCACTCAGCAATGAAATCTGTGTCATCAGGCCCTTAGCAGCACAATGAGTGGATTCAGGTATGATGATTCTAACTGAAATAAGTCACACAGAAAAAGAAACATCATAAGATATCAGTAATACACGGAATGTAAACTTGGCTACACAGGAACTGAATTACAGAACAGAACAGGGTCTCAAATTTAGAAAACCAACTTATGCTTGCTTAAGGCGAAAGGTGAGTTGGAGTGCTGCATAAAACCAGAGATTGAAATGAGCACAGATAAAGTTCCTTAAGCCAAATATGGAATAGACAAGAGCTACTCCTTGCTCAACGAAATGGACTCAACACCCCATATTAAACGCCTAAGAATGTACCTGACTAGTAAGTATCTTAAAACCTATGGATTGCTATGTCTCCGAAAGAGAATCAAGCATGCGTACAGGGGCATAAACGCAGCAGTGATAGGATTGGAGAGGTTCGGTGAGCAAATGAAGACCCTTTGAAGTCATATTGCATGGCACCCATTCCACGGGTTTCAACTACCCAGGTTTAAGGTATTCTTCCTTCAGCTAAAACATGCATGTGGAACCTAGAGTATGATCAACCATGTGATCGGGAGACGTGTTCAAATATGTCTCAGTTTTCCTCCCCTGGTACTCGGGTGCAACATTCCAGACGCTTTACTAACACTCTCCCGACTTGGAGAGTCAGTGCCTTTAACCTCCTGTTTGGCCCAGTTTGCAATTTCTGCGGAAGATGAACAGGAATAGCGAGAACCAATGAGAGGCTAGCTGGAGGTGTCTGAACGGGCAAATTTAACTCTCATTTCCCACCAGGAAGAGGAATTAACCAAAGGCTCAGCGTGCCGGGCCGGAACCACATTAGGGCCTGAAGCCATCCTGCGGTGTTGCGGCCAGGTCACAAGAAAGCGAGTTGAAGAAAGGAGCTCAGGGGCACTGTAATTCACAAACCTGCAGAGTTATAAATGACAGCTATCGTCCAAAAATAGACTGAAGTAAGGCTGCCAAGAGGACTTGAAAGCGGGGCAGAATTGCAGGAAACCGATTTCAGGAGGTAGACTGGAATTGCATTGAAAGCATAGGAAAAGAGGCAGAACGTCCACAATGATGCACTTGGCCAAAAAGGGCGTATGCGTTTTTTCCTGAATATATTCAGGGAAAAACGCATACGCCCTTTTTGGCCAACCAAGCAAACTTGCAAAGGAAATCTGCACTACAATGACGTCTCACTTCCCCCCGGTCAAAAGGGCCATCTGAAAAAAGTGTAAAATCCAGAAAGGCAGGACAGGCCATGGAGAACTGGGAGCCTTGTTATGCTGATGGGCGGGATGTAAATTGCCAACAACCACTCGGGAGAAGTGTATGGTGTTTCCTGAAACATCTAAAAAACAAAGCAACAGAACCTAGGGCACTTCCACTTATGGTCCTATAGCTTAGGGAAATTAAAATCAAAAAGACACAGCCACCCCAAAGTTTGGAACGGCTCTGTTTACAAGAACCTCGTTTACAGTACAAGTTCAACATCGCAGAAAGTGAAAAATGGATAAAGAAGTTGTGGTATTTACTTACAAAGCAATATCACTCAGCAATGAAATCTGTGTCATCAGGCCCTTAGCAGCACAATGAGTGGATTCAGGTATGATGATTCTAACTGAAATAAGTCACACAGAAAAAGAAACATCATAAGATATCAGTAATACACGGAATGTAAACTTGGCTACACAGGAACTGAATTACAGAACAGAACAGGGTCTCAAATTTAGAAAACCAACTTATGCTTGCTTAAGGCGAAAGGTGAGTTGGAGTGCTGCATAAAACCAGAGATTGAAATGAGCACAGATAAAGTTCCTTAAGCCAAATATGGAATAGACAAGAGCTACTCCTTGCTCAACGAAATGGACTCAACACCCCATATTAAACGCCTAAGAATGTACCTGACTAGTAAGTATCTTAAAACCTATGGATTGCTATGTCTCCGAAAGAGAATCAAGCATGCGTACAGGGGCATAAACGCAGCAGTGATAGGATTGGAGAGGTTCGGTGAGCAAATGAAGACCCTTTGAAGTCATATTGCATGGCACCCATTCCACGGGTTTCAACTACCCAGGTTTAAGGTATTCTTCCTTCAGCTAAAACATGCATGTGGAACCTAGAGTATGATCAACCATGTGATCGGGAGACGTGTTCAAATATGTCTCAGTTTTCCTCCCCTGGTACTCGGGTGCAACATTCCAGACGCTTTACTAACACTCTCCCGACTTGGAGAGTCAGTGCCTTTAACCTCCTGTTTGGCCCAGTTTGCAATTTCTGCGGAAGATGAACAGGAATAGCGAGAACCAATGAGAGGCTAGCTGGAGGTGTCTGAACGGGCAAATTTAACTCTCATTTCCCACCAGGAAGAGGAATTAACCAAAGGCTCAGCGTGCCGGGCCGGAACCACATTAGGGCCTGAAGCCATCCTGCGGTGTTGCGGCCAGGTCACAAGAAAGCGAGTTGAAGAAAGGAGCTCAGGGGCACTGTAATTCACAAACCTGCAGAGTTATAAATGACAGCTATCGTCCAAAAATAGACTGAAGTAAGGCTGCCAAGAGGACTTGAAAGCGGGGCAGAATTGCAGGAAACCGATTTCAGGAGGTAGACTGGAATTGCATTGAAAGCATAGGAAAAGAGGCAGAACGTCCACAATGATGCACTTGGCCAAAAAGGGCGTATGCGTTTTTTCCTGAATATATTCAGGAAAAAACGCATACGCCCTTTTTGGCCAACCAAGCAAGCTTGCAAAGGAAATCTGCACTACAATGAAGTCTCACTTCCCCCCGGTCAAAAGGGCCATCTGAAAAAAGTGTAAAACCCAGAAAGGCAGGACAGGCCATGGAGAACTGGGAGCCTTGTTATGCTGATGGGCGGGATGTAAATTGCCAACAACCACTCGGGAGAAGTGTATGGTGTTTCCTGAAACATCTAAAAAACAAAGCAACAGAACCTAGGGCACTTCCACTTATGGTCCTATAGCTTAGGGAAATTAAAATCAAAAAGACACAGCCACCCCAAAGTTTGGAACGGCTCTGTTTACAAGAACCTCGTTTACAGTACAAGTTCAACATCGCAGAAAGTGAAAAATGGATAAAGAAGTTGTGGTATTTACTTACAAAGCAATATCACTCAGCAATGAAATCTGTGTCATCAGGCCCTTAGCATCACAATGAGTGGATTCAGGTATGATGATTCTAACTGAAATAAGTCACACAGAAAAAGAAACATCATAAGATATCAGTAATACACGGAATGTAAACTTGGCTACACAGGAACTGAATTACAGAACAGAACAGGGTCTCAAATTTAGAAAACCAACTTATGCTTGCTTAAGGGTAAAGGTGAGTTGGGGTGCTGCATAAAACCAGAGATTGAAATGAGCACAGATAAAGTTCCTTAAGTCAAATATGGAATAGACAAGAGCTACTCCTTGCTCAACGAAATGGACTCAACACCGCATATTAAACGCCTAAGAATGTACCTGACTAGTAAGTATCTTAAAACCTATGGATTGCTATGTCTCCGAAAGAGAATCAAGCATGTGTACAGGGGCATAAACGCAGCAGTGATAGGATTGTAGAGGTTCGGTGAGCAAATGAAGACCCTTTGAAGTCATATTGCATGGTACCCATTACACGGGTCTCAAGTCTCCAGGTTTAAGGTATTCTTCCTTCAGCTAAAACATGCATGTGGAACCCAACTATGATCAACCATGTGAACGGGAGACGTGTTCAAATATGTCTCAGTTTTCCTCCCCTGGTACTCGGGTGCAACATTCCAGACACTTTACTAACACTCTCCCCACTTGGAGAGTCAGCGCCTTTAACCTCCTGTTTGGCCCAGTTTGCAATTTCTGTGGAAGATGAACAGGAATAGCGAGAACCAATGAGAGGCTAGCTGGAGGTGTCTGGACGGGCAAATTTAACTCTCATTTCAAACCAGGAAGAGGAATTAACCAAAGGCTCAGCATGCCGGGCCGGAACCAGATTAGGGCCTGAAGCCATCCTGCGGTGTTGCGGCCAGGTCACAACAAAGCGAGTTGAAGAAAGGAGCTCAGGGGCACTGTAATTCACAAACCTGCAGAGTTATAAATGACAGCTATTGTCCAAAAATAGACTGAAGTAAGGCTGCCAAGAGGACTTGAAAGCGGGGCAGAATTGCAGGAAACCGATTTCAGGAGGTAGACTGGAATTGCATTGAAAGCATAGGAAAAGAGGCAGAACGTCCACAATGATGCACTTGGCCAAAAAGGGCGTATGCGTTTTTTCCTGAATATATGCAGGAAAAAACGCATACGCCCTTTTTGGCCAACCAAGCAAGCTTGCAAAGGAAATCTGCACTACAATGAAGTCTCACTTCCCCCCGGTCAAAAGGGCCATCTGAAAAAAGTGTAAAATCCAGAAAGGCAGGACAGGCCATGTAGAACTGGGAGCCTTGTTATGCTGATGGGAGGGATGTAAATTGCCAACAACCACTTGGGAGAAGTGTATGGTGTTTCCTGAAACATCTAAAAAACAAAGCAACAGAAGCTAGGGCACTTCCACTTATGGTCCTATAGCTTAGGGAATTTAAAATCAAAAAGACACAGCCACCCCAAAGTTTGGAACGGCTCTGTTTACAAGAACCTCGTTTACAGTACAAGTTCAACATCGCAGAAAGTGAAAAATGGATAAAGAACTTGAGGTACTTACGTACAATGCAGTATCACTCAGCAATGAAATCTATGTCATCAGGCCCGTAGCAGCATAATGAGTGGATTCAGGTACGATGATTCTAACTGAAATAAGTCACACAGAAAAAGAAACATCATAAGATATCACTAATACACGGAATGTAAACTTGGCTACACAGGAACTGAATTACAGAACAGAACAGGGTCTCAAATTTAGAAAACCAACTTATGCTTGCTTAAGGGGAAAGGTGAGTTGGGGTGCTGCATAAAACCAGAGATTGAAATGAGCACAGATAAAGTTCCTTAAGCCAAATATGGAATAGACAAGAGCTACTCCTTGCTCAACGAAATGGACTCAACACCGCATATTAAATGCCTAAGAATGTACCTGACTAGTAAGTATCTTAAAACCTATAGATTGCTATGTCTCCGAAAGAGAATCAAGCATGTGTACAGGGGCATAAACGCAGCAGTGATAGGATTGGAGAGGTTCGGTGAGCAAATTAAGACCCTTTGAAGTCATATTGCATGGTACCCATTCCACGGGTTTCAACTACCCAGGTTTAAGGTATTCTTCCTTCAGCTAAAACATGCATGTGGAACCTAGAGTATGATCAACCATGTGATCGGGAGATGTGTTCAAATATGTCTCAGTTTTCGTACCCTGCTACTCGAGTGCAACATTCCAGACGCTTTACTAACACTCTCCCCACTTGGAGAGTCAGTCCCTTTAACCTCCTGTTTGGCCCAGTTTGCAATTTCTGCAGAAGATGAACAGGAATAGCGAGAACCAATGAGAGACTAGCTGGAGGTGTCTGGATGGGCAAATTTAACTCTCATTTCCCACCAGGAAGAGGAATTAACCAAAGGCTCAGCATGCTGTGCCAGAACCAGATTAGGGCCTGAAGACATCCTGCGGTGTTGCGGCCAGGTCACAAGAAAGCGAGTTGAAGAAAGGAGCTCAGGGGCACTGTAATTCACAAACCTGCAGAGTTATAAATGACAGCTATCGTCCAAAAATATACTGAAGTAAGGCTGCCAAGAGGACTTGAAAGCGGGGCAGAATTGCAGGAAACCGATTTCAGGAGGTAGACTGGAATTGCATTGAAAGCATAGGAAAAGAGGCAGAACGTCCACAATGATGCACTTGGCCAAAAAGGGCGTATGCGTTTTTTCCTGAATATATTCAGGAAAAAACGCATACGCCCTTTTTGGCCAACCAAGCAAGCTTGCAAAGGAAATCTGCACTACAATGAAGTCTCACTTCCCCCCGGTCAAAAGGGCCATCTGAAAAAAGTGTAAAATCCAGAAAGGCAGGACAGGCCATGGAGAACTGGGAGCCTTGTTATGCTGATGGGCGGGATGTAAATTGCCAACAACCACTCGGGAGAAGTGTATGGTGTTTCCTGAAACATCTAAAAAACAAAGCAACAGAGCCTAGGGCACTTCCACTTATGGTCCTATAGCTTAGGGAATTTAAAATCAAAAAGACACAGCCACCCCAAAGTTTGGAACGGCTCTGTTTACAAGAACCTCGTTTACAGTACAAGTTCAACATCGCAGAAATTGAAAAATGGATAAAGAAGTTGTGGTATTTACTTACAAAGCAATATCACTCAGCAATGAAATCTGTGTCATCAGGCCCTTAGCAGCACAATGAGTGGATTCAGGTATGATGATTCTAACTGAAATAAGTCACACAGAAAAAGAAACATCATAAGATATCAGTAATACACGGAATGTAAACTTGGCTACACAGGAACTGAATTACAGAACAGAACAGGGTCTCAAATTTAGAAAACCAACTTATGCTTGCTTAAGGGGAAAGGTGAGTTGGGGTGCTGCATAAAACCAGAGATTGAAATGAGCACAGATAAAGTTCCTTAAGCCAAATATGGAATAGACTAGAGCTACTCCTTGCTCAACGAAATGGACTCAACACCGCATATTAAACGCCTAAGAATGTACCTGACTAGTAAGTATCTTAAAACCTATGGATTGCTATGTCTCTGAAACAGAATCAAGCATGTGTACAGGGGCATAAACGCAGCAGTGATAGGATTGGAGAGGTTCGGTGAGCAAATGAAGACCCTTTGAAGTCATATTGCATGGTACCCATTCCACGGGTTTCAAGTACCCAGGTTTTAGGTATTCTTCCTTCAGCTAAAACATGCATGTGAAACCCAAGTATGATCAACCATGTGAACGGGAGACGTGTTCAAATATGTCTCAGTTTTCCTCCCCTGGTACTCGGGTGCAACATTCCAGACGCTTTACTAACACTCTCCTCACTTGGAAAGTCAGCGCCTTTAACCTCCTGTTTGGCCCAGTTTCCAATTTCTGCGGAAGATGAACAGGAATAGCGAGAACCAATGAGAGACTAGCTGGAGGTGTCTGGACGGGCAAATTTAACTCTCATTTCCCACCAGGAAGAGGAAATAACCAACGGCTCAGCGTGCCGTGCCGGAACCAGATTAGGGCCTGAAGCCATCCTGCGGTGTTGCGGCCAGCTCAAAAGAAAGCGAGTTGAAGAAAGGAGCTCAGGGGCACTGTAATTCACAAACCTGCAGAGTTATAAATGACAGCTATCGTCCAAAAATAGACTGAAGTAAGGCTGCCAAGAGGACTTGAAAGCGGGGCAGAATTGCAGGAAACCGATTTCAGGAGGTAGACTGGAATTGCATTGAAAGCATAGGAAAAGAGGCAGAACGTCCACAATGATGCACTTGGCCAAAAAGGGCGTATGCGTTTTTTCCTGAATATATTCAGGAAAAAACGCATACGCCCTTTTTGGCCAACCAAGCAAGCTTGCAAAGGAAATCTGCACTACAATGAAGTCTCACTTCCCCCCGGTCAAAAGGGCCATCTGAAAAAAGTGTAAAATCCAGAAAGGCAGGACAGGCCATGGAGAACTGGGAGCCTTGTTATGCTGATGGGCGGGATGTAAATTGCCAACAACCACTCGGGAGAAGTGTATGGTGTTTCCTGAAACATCTAAAAAACAAAGCAACAGAGCCTAGGGCACTTCCACTTATGGTCCTATAGCTTAGGGAAATTAAAATCAAAAAGACACAGCCACCCCAAAGTTTGGAACGGCTCTGTTTACAAGAACCTCGTTTACAGTACAAGTTCAACATCGCAGAAAGTGAAAAATGGATAAAGAACTTGTGGTACTTACGTACAATGCAGTATCACTCAGCAATGAAATCTATGTCATCAGGCCCGTAGCAGCATAATGAGTGGATTCAGGTACGATGATTCTAACTGAAATAAGTCACACAGAAAAAGAAACATCATAAGATATCACTAATACACGGAATGTAAACTTGGCTACACAGGAACTGAATTACAGAACAGAACAGGGTCTCAAATTTAGAAAACCAACTTATGCTTGCTTAAGGGGAAAGGTGAGTTGGGGTGCTGCATAAAACCAGAGATTGAAATGAGCACAGATAAATTTCCTTAAGCCAAATATGGAATAGACAAGAGCTACTCCTTGCTCAACGAAATGGACTCAACACCGCATATTAAACGCCTAAGAATGTACCTGTCTAGTAAGTATCTTAAAACCTATGGATTGCTATGTCTCCGAAAGAGAATCAAGCATGTGTACAGGGGCATAAACGCAGCAGTGATAGGATTGGAGAGGTTGGTGAGCAAATGAAGACCCTTTGAAGTCATATTGCATGGTACCCATTCCACGGGTTTCAACTACCCAGGTTTTAGGTATTCTTCCTTCAGCTAAAACATGCATGTGGAACCCAAGTATGATCAACCGTGTGAACGGGAGACGTGTTCAAATATGTCTCAGTTTTCCCCCCCTGGTACTCGGGTGCAACATTCCAGACGCTTTACTAACACTCTCCCCACTTGGAGAGTCAGCGCCTTTAACCTCCTGTTTGGCCCAGTTTGAAATTTCTTGGAAGATGAACAGGAATAGCGAGAACCAATGAGAGACTAGCTGGAGGTGTCTGGACGGGCAAATTTAACTCTCATTTCCCACCAGGAGGACGAAATAACCAAAGGCTCAGCGTGCCGTGCCGGAACCAGATTAGGGCCTGAAGCCATCCTGCGGTGTTGCGGCCAGCTCACAAGAAAGCGAGTTGTAGAAAGGAGCTCAGGGGCACTGTAATTCACAAACCTGCAGAGTTATAAATGACAGCTATCGTCCAAAAATAGACTGAAGTAAGGCTGCCAAGAGGACTTGAAAGCGGGGCAGAATTGCAGGAAACCGATTTCAGGAGGTAGACTGGAATTGCATTGAAAGCATAGGAAAAGAGGCAGAACGTCCACAATGATGCACTTGGCCAAAAAGGGCGTATGCGTTTTTTCCTGAATATATTCAGGAAAAAACGCATACGCCCTTTTTGGCCAACCAAGCAAGCTTGCAAAGGAAATCTGCACTACAATGAAGTCTCACTTCCCCCCGGTCAAAAGGGCCATCTGAAAAAAGTGTAAAATCCAGAAAGGCAGGACAGGCCATGGAGAACTGGGAGCCTTGTTATGCTGATGGGCGGGATGTAAATTACCAACAGACACTCGGGAAAAGTGTATGGTGTTTCCTGAAACATCTAAAAAACAAAGTAACAGAGCCTAGGGCACTTCCACTTATGGTCCTATAGCTTAGGGAAATTAAAATCAAAAAGACACAGCCACCCCAAAGTTTGGGACGCCTCTGTATACAAGAACCTCGTTTACAGTACAAGTTCAACATCGCAGAAATTGAAAAATGGATAAAGAAGTTGTGGTATTTACTTACAAAGCAATATCACTCAGCAATGAAATCTGTGTCATCAGGCCCTTAGCAGCACAATGAGTGGATTCAGGTATGATGATTCTAACTGAAATAAGTCACACAGAAAAAGAAACATCATAAGATATCAGTAATACACGGAATGTAAACTTGGCTACACAGGAACTGAATTACAGAACAGAACAGGGTCTCAAATTTAGAAAACCAACTTATGCTTGCTTAAGGGGAAAGGTGAGTTGGGGTGCTGCATAAAACCAGAGATTGAAATGAGCACAGATAAAGTTCCTTAAGCCAAATATGGAATAGACAAGAGCTACTCCTTGCTCAACGAAATGGACTCAACACCGCATATTAAACGCCTAAGAATGTACCTGTCTAGTAAGTATCTTAAAACCTATGGATTGCTATGTCTCCGAAAGAGAATCAAGCATGTGTACAGGGGCATAAACGCAGCAGTGATAGGATTGGAGAGGTTGGTGAGCAAATGAAGACCCTTTGAAGTCATATTGCATGGTACCCATTCCACGGGTTTCAACTACCCAGGTTTTAGGTATTCTTCCTTCAGCTAAAACATGCATGTGGAACCCAAGTATGATCAACCGTGTGAACGGGAGACGTGTTCAAATATGTCTCAGTTTTCCCCCCCTGGTACTCGGGTGCAACATTCCAGACGCTTTACTAACACTCTCCCCACTTGGAGAGTCAGCGCCTTTAACCTCCTGTTTGGCCCAGTTTGAAATTTCTTGGAAGATGAACAGGAATAGCGAGAACCAATGAGAGACTAGCTGGAGGTGTCTGGACGGGCAAATTTAACTCTCATTTCCCACCAGGAGGACGAAATAACCAAAGGCTCAGCGTGCCGTGCCGGAACCAGATTAGGGCCTGAAGCCATTCTGCGGTGTTGCGGCCAGCTCACAAGAAAGCGAGTTGTAGAAAGGAGCTCAGGGGCACTGTAATTCACAAACCTGCAGAGTTATAAATGACAGCTATCGTCCAAAAATAGACTGAAGTAAGGCTGCCAAGAGGACTTGAAAGCGGGGCAGAATTGCAGGAAACCGATTTCAGGAGGTAGACTGGAATTGCATTGAAAGCATAGGAAAAGAGGCAGAACGTCCACAATGATGCACTTGGCCAAAAAGGGCGTATGCGTTTTTTCCTGAATATATTCAGGAAAAAACGCATACGCCCTTTTTGGCCAACCAAGCAAGCTTGCAAAGGAAATCTGCACTACAATGAAGTCTCACTTCCCCCCGGTCAAAAGGGCCATCTGAAAAAAGTGTAAAATCCAGAAAGGCAGGACAGGCCATGGAGAACTGGGAGCCTTGTTATGCTGATGGGCGGGATGTAAATTACCAACAGACACTCGGGAGAAGTGTATGGTGTTTCCTGAAACATCTAAAAAACAAAGTAACAGAGCCTAGGGCACTTCCACTTATGGTCCTATAGCTTAGGGAAATTAAAATCAAAAAGACACAGCCACCCCAAAGTTTGGGACGCCTCTGTTTACAAGAACCTCGTTTACAGTACAAGTTCAACATCGCAGAAATTGAAAAATGGATAAAGAAGTTGTGGTATTTACTTACAAAGCAATATCACTCAGCAATGAAATCTGTGTCATCAGGCCCTTAGCAGCACAATGAGTGGATTCAGGTATGATGATTCTAACTGAAATAAGTCACACAGAAAAAGAAACATCATAAGATATCAGTAATACACGGAATGTAAACTTGGCTACACAGGAACTGAATTACAGAACAGAACAGGGTCTCAAATTTAGAAAACCAACTTATGCTTGCTTAAGGGGAAAGGTGAGTTGGGGTGCTGCATAAAACCAGAGATTGAAATGAGCACAGATAAAGTTCCTTAAGCCAAATATGGAATAGACAAGAGCTACTCCTTGCTCAACGAAATGGACTCAACACCGCATATTAAACGCCTAAGAATGTACCTGACTAGTAAGTATCTTAAAACCTATGGATTGCTATGTCTCCGAAAGAGAATCAAGCATGTGTACAGGGGCATAAACGCAGCAGTGATAGGATTGGAGAGGTTCTGTGAGAAAATGAAGACCCTTTGAAGTCATATTGCATGGTACCCATTCCACGGGTTTCAACTACCCAGGTTTAAGGTATTCTTCCTTCAGCTAAAACATGCATGTGGAACCTAGAGTATGATCAACCATGTGATCGGGAGACGTGTTCAAATATGTCTCAGTTTTCGTACCCCGGTACTCGGGTGCAACATTCCAGACGCTTTACTAACACTCTCCCCACTTGGAGAGTCAGTCCCTTTAACCTCCTGTTTGGCCCAGTTTGCAATTTCTGTGGAAGATGAACAGGAATAGCGAGAACCAATGAGAGACTAGCTGGAGGTGTCTGGATGGGCAAATTTAACTCTCATTTCCCAGCAAGAAGAGGAATTAACCAAAGGCTCAGCGTGCCGTGCCAGAACCAGATTAGGGCCTGAATACATCCTGTGGTGTTGCGGCCAGGTCACAAGAAAGCGAGTTAAAGAAAGGAGGTCAGGAGCACTGTAATTCACAAACCTGCAGAGTTATAAATGACAGCTATCGTCCAAAAATAGACTGAAGTAAGGCTGCCAAGAGGACTTGAAAGCGGGGCAGAATTGCAGGAAACCGATTTCAGGAGGTAGACTGGAATTGCATTGAAAGCATAGGAAAAGAGGCAGAACGTCCACAATGATGCACTTGGCCAAAAAGGGCGTATGCGTTTTTTCCTGAATATATTCAGGAAAAAACGCATACGCCCTTTTTGGCCAACCAAGCAAGCTTGCAAAGGAAATCTGCACTACAATGAAGTCTCACTTCCCCCCGGTCAAAAGGGCCATCTGAAAAAAGTGTAAAATCCAGAAAGGCAACAGGCCATAGAGAACTGGGAGCCTTGTTATGCTGATGGGCGGGATGTAAATTGCCAACAACCACTCGGGAGAAGTGTATGGTGTTTCCTGAAACATCTAAAAAACAAAGCAACAGAGCCTAGGGCACTTCCACTTATGGTCCTATAGCTTAGGGAAATTAAAATCAAAAAGACACAGCCACCCCAAAGTTTGGAACGGCTCTGTTTACAAGAACCTCGTTTACAGTACAAGTTCAACATCGCAGAAAGTGAAAAATGGATAAAGAAGTTGTGGTATTTACTTACAAAGCAATATCACTCAGCAATGAAATCTGTGTCATCAGGCCCTTAGCAGCACAATGAGTGGATTCAGGTATGATGATTCTAACTGAAATAAGTCACACAGAAAAAGAAACATCATAAGATATCAGTAATACACGGAATGTAAACTTGGCTACACAGGAACTGAATTACAGAACAGAACAGGGTCTCAAATTTAGAAAACCAACTTATGCTTGCTTAAGGGGAAAGGTGAGTTGGGGTGCTGCATAAAACCAGAGATTGAAATGAGCACAGATAAATTTCCTTAAGCCAAATATGGAATAGACAAGAGCTACTCCTTGCTCAACGAAATGGACTCAACACCGCATATTAAACGCCTAAGAATGTACCTGTCTAGTAAGTATCTTAAAACCTATGGATTGCTATGTCTCCGAAAGAGAATCAAGCATGTGTACAGGGGCATAAACGCAGCAGTGATAGGATTGGAGAGGTTGGTGAGCAAATGAAGACCCTTTGAAGTCATATTGCATGGTACCCATTCCACGGGTTTCAACTACCCAGGTTTTAGGTATTCTTCCTTCAGCTAAAACATGCATGTGGAACCCAAGTATGATCAACCGTGTGAACGGGAGACGTGTTCAAATATGTCTCAGTTTTCCCCCCCTGGTACTCGGGTGCAACATTCCAGACGCTTTACTAACACTCTCCCCACTTGGAGAGTCAGCGCCTTTAACCTCCTGTTTGGCCCAGTTTGAAATTTCTTGGAAGATGAACAGGAATAGCAAGAACCAATGAGAGACTAGCTGGAGGTGTCTGGACGGGCAAATTTAACTCTCATTTCCCACCAGGAGGACGAAATAACCAAAGGCTCAGCGTGCCGTGCCGGAACCAGATTAGGGCCTGAAGCCATCCTGCGGTGTTGCGGCCAGCTCACAAGAAAGCGAGTTGTAGAAAGGAGCTCAGGGGCACTGTAATTCACAAACCTGCAGAGTTATAAATGACAGCTATCGTCCAAAAATAGACTGAAGTAAGGCTGCCAAGAGGACTTGAAAGCGGGGCAGAATTGCAGGAAACCGATTTCAGGAGGTAGACTGGAATTGCATTGAAAGCATAGGAAAAGAGGCAGAACGTCCACAATGATGCACTTGGCCAAAAAGGGCGTATGCGTTTTTTCCTGAATATATTCAGGAAAAAACGCATACGCCCTTTTTGGCCAACCAAGCAAGCTTGCAAAGGAAATCTGCACTACAATGAAGTCTCACTTCCCCCCGGTCAAAAGGGCCATCTGAAAAAAGTGTAAAATCCAGAAAGGCAGGACAGGCCATGGAGAACTGGGAGCCTTGTTATGCTGATGGGCGGGATGTAAATTACCAACAGACACTCGGGAGAAGTGTATGGTGTTTCCTGAAACATCTAAAAAACAAAGTAACAGAGCCTAGGGCACTTCCACTTATGGTCCTATAGCTTAGGGAAATTAAAATCAAAAAGACACAGCCACCCCAAAGTTTGGGACGCCTCTGTTTACAAGAACCTCGTTTACAGTACAAGTTCAACATCGCAGAAATTGAAAAATGGATAAAGAAGTTGTGGTATTTACTTACAAAGCAATATCACTCAGCAATGAAATCTGTGTCATCAGGCCCTTAGCAGCACAATGAGTGGATTCAGGTATGATGATTCTAACTGAAATAAGTCACACAGAAAAAGAAACATCATAAGATATCAGTAATACACGGAATGTAAACTTGGCTACACAGGAACTGAATTACAGAACAGAACAGGGTCTCAAATTTAGAAAACCAACTTATGCTTGCTTAAGGGGAAAGGTGAGTTGGGGTGCTGCATAAAACCAGAGATTGAAATGAGCACAGATAAAGTTCCTTAAGCCAAATATGGAATAGACAAGAGCTACTCCTTGCTCAACGAAATGGACTCAACACCGCATATTAAACGCCTAAGAATGTACCTGTCTAGTAAGTATCTTAAAACCTATGGATTGCTATGTCTCCGAAAGAGAATCAAGCATGTGTACAGGGGCATAAACGCAGCAGTGATAGGATTGGAGAGGTTCTGTGAGCAAATGAAGACCCTTTGAAGTCATATTGCATGGTACCCATTCCACGGGTTTCAACTACCCAGGTTTAAGGTATTCTTCCTTCAGCTAAAACATGCATGTGGAACCTAGAGTATGATCAACCATGTGATCGGGAGACGTGTTCAAATATGTCTCAGTTTTCGTACCCCGGTACTCGGGTGCAACATTCCAGACGCTTTACTAACACTCTCCCCACTTGGAGAGTCAGTCCCTTTAACCTCCTGTTTGGCCCAGTTTGCAATTTCTGTGGAAGATGAACAGGAATAGCGAGAACCAATGAGAGACTAGCTGGAGGTGTCTGGATGGGCAAATTTAACTCTCATTTCCCAGCAAGAAGAGGAATTAACCAAAGGCTCAGCATGCCATGCCAGAACCAGATTAGGGCCTGAATACATCCTGTGGTGTTGCGGCCAGGTCACAAGAAAGCGAGTTAAAGAAAGGAGGTCAGGAGCACTGTAATTCACAAACCTGCAGAGTTATAAATGACAGCTATCGTCCAAAAATAGACTGAAGTAAGGCTGCCAAGAGGACTTGAAAGCGGGGCAGAATTGCAGGAAACCGATTTCAGGAGGTAGACTGGAATTGCATTGAAAGCATAGGAAAAGAGGCAGAACGTCCACAATGATGCACTTGGCCAAAAAGGGCGTATGCGTTTTTTCCTGAATATATTCAGGAAAAAACGCATACGCCCTTTTTGGCCAACCAAGCAAGCTTGCAAAGGAAATCTGCACTACAATGAAGTCTCACTTCCCCCCGGTCAAAAGGGCCATCTGAAAAAAGTGTAAAATCCAGAAAGGCAACAGGCCATAGAGAACTGGGAGCCTTGTTATGCTGATGGGCGGGATGTAAATTGCCAACAACCACTCGGGAGAAGTGTATGGTGTTTCCTGAAACATCTAAAAAACAAAGCAACAGAACCTAGGGCACTTCCACTTATGGTCCTATAGCTTAGGGAAATTAAAATCAAAAAGACACAGCCACCCCAAAGTTTGGAACGGCTCTGTTTACAAGAACCTCGTTTACAGTACAAGTTCAACATCGCAGAAAGTGAAAAATGGATAAAGAAGTTGTGGTATTTACTTACAAAGCAATATCACTCAGCAATGAAATCTGTGTCATCAGGCCCTTAGCAGCACAATGAGTGGATTCAGGTATGATGATTCTAACTGAAATAAGTCACACAGAAAAAGAAACATCATAAGATATCAGTAATACACGGAATGTAAACTTGGCTACACAGGAACTGAATTACAGAACAGAACAGGGTCTCAAATTTAGAAAACCAACTTATGCTTGCTTAAGGGGAAAGGTGAGTTGGGGTGCTGCATAAAACCAGAGATTGAAATGAGCACAGATAAAGTTCCTTAAGCCAAATATGGAATAGACAAGAGCTACTCCTTGCTCAACGAAATGGACTCAACACCGCATATTAAACGCCTAAGAATGTACCTGACTAGTAAGTATCTTAAAACCTATAGATTGCTATGTCTCCGAAAGAGAATCAAGCATGTGTACAGGGGCATAAACGCAGCAGTGATAGGATTGGAGAGGTTCGGTGAGCAAATGAAGACCCTTTGAAGTCATATTGCATGGTACCCATTCCACGGGTTTCAACTACCCAGGTTTTAGGTATTCTTCCTTCAGCTAAAACATGCATGTGGAACCCAGAGTATGATCAACCATGTGATCGGGAGACGTGTTCAAATATGTCTCAGTTTTCCTCCCCTGGTACTCGGGTGCAACATTCCAGACGCTTTACTAACACTCTCCCCACTTGGAGAGTCAGTCCCTTTAACCTCCTGTTTGGCCCAGTTCGCAATTTCTGTGGAAGATGAACAGGAATAGCGAGAACCAATGAGAGACTAGCTGGAGGTGTCTGGATGGGCAAATTTAACTCTCATTTCCCACCAGGAAGAGGAATTAACCAAAGGCTCAGCGTGCCGTGCCGGAACCAGATTAGGGCCTGAAGCCATCCTGCGGTGTTGCGGCCAGCTCACAAGAAAGCGAGTTGAAGAAAGGAGCTCAGGGGCACTGTAATTCACAAACCTGCAGAGTTATAAATGACAGCTATCGTCCAAAAATAGACTGAAGTAAGGCTGCCAAGAGGACTTGAAAGCGGGGCAGAATTGCAGGAAACCGATTTCAGGAGGTAGACTGGAATTGCATTGAAAGCATAGGAAAAGAGGCAGAACGTCCACAATGATGCACTTGGCCAAAAAGGGCGTATGCGTTTTTTCCTGAATATATTCAGGAAAAAACGCATACGCCCTTTTTGGCCAACCAAGCAAGCTTGCAAAGGAAATCTGCACTACAATGAAGTCTCACTTCCCCCCGGTCAAAAGGGCCATCTGAAAAAAGTGTAAAATCCAGAAAGGCAGGACAGGCCATTGAGAACTGGGAGCCTTCTTGTGCTGATGGGCGGGATGTAAATTGCCAACAGACACTTGGGAGAAGTGTATGGTGTTTCCTGAAACATCTAAAAAACAAAGCAACAGAGCCTAGGGCACTTCCACTTATGGTCCTATAGCTTAGGGAAATTAAAATCAAAAAGACACAGCCACCCCAAAGTTTGGGACGCCTCTGTTTACAAGAACCTCGTGTACAATACAAGTTCAACATCGCAGAAAGTGAAAAATGGATAAAGAAGTTGTGGTATTCACTTACAAAGCAATATCACTCAGCAATGAAATCTATGTCATCAGGCCCTTAGCAGCACAATGAGTGGATTCAGGTATGATGATTCTAACTGAAATAAGTCACACAGAAAAAGAAACATCATAAGATATCAGTAATACACGGAATGTAAACTTGGCTACACAGGAACTGAATTACAGAACAGAACAGGGTCTCAAATTTAGAAAACCAACTTATTCTTGCTTAAGGGTAAAGGTGAGTTGGGGTGCTGCATAAAACCAGAGATTGAAATGAGCACAGATAAAGTTCCTTAAGCCAAATATGGAATAGACAAGAGCTACTCCTTGCTCAACGAAATGGACTCAACACCGCATATTAAACGCCTAAGAAGGTACCTGTCTACTAAGTATCTTAAAACCTATGGATTGCTATGTCTCCGAAAGAGAATCAAGCATGTGTACAGGGGCATAAACGCAGCAGTGATAGGATTGGAGAGGTTCGTGAGCAAATGAAGACCCTTTGAAATCATATTGCATGGTACCCATTACACGGGTCTCAACTCTCCAGGTTTAAGGTATTCTTCCTTCAGCTAAAACATGCATGTGGAACCCAGAGTATGATCAACCATGTGAACGGGAGACGTGTTCAAATATGTCTCAGTTTTCCTCCCCTGGTACTCGGGTGCAACATTCCAGACGCTTTACTAACACTCTCCCCACTTGGAGAGTCAGTCCCTTTAACCTCCTGTTTGGCCCAGTTTGCAATTTCTGAGGAAGGTGAACAGGAATAGCGAGAACCAATGAGAGACTAGCTGGAGGTGTCTGGACGGGCAAATTTAACTCTCATTTCCCACCAGGAAGAGGAATTAACCAAAGGCTCAGCGTGCCGTGCCGGAACCAGATTAGGGCCTGAAGCCATCCTGCGGTGTTGCGGCCAGCTCACAAGAAAGCGAGTTGTAGAAAGGAGCTCAGGGGCACTGTAATTCACAAACCTGCAGAGTTATAAATGACAGCTATCGTCCAAAAATAGACTGAAGTAAGGCTGCCAAGAGGACTTGAAAGCGGGGCAGAATTGCAGGAAACCGATTTCAGGAGGTAGACTGGAATTGCATTGAAAGCATAGGAAAAGAGGCAGAACGTCCACAATGATGCACTTGGCCAAAAGGGCGTATGCGTTTTTTCCTGAATATATTCAGGAAAAAACGCATACGCCCTTTTTGGCCAACCAAGCAAGCTTGCAAAGGAAATCTGCACTACAATGAAGTCTCACTTCCCCCCGGTCAAAAGGGCCATCTGAAAAAAGTGTAAAATCCAGAAAGGCAGGACAGGCCATGGAGAACTGGGAGCCTTGTTATGCTGATGGGCGGGATGTAAATTGCCAACAACCACTCGGGAGAAGTGTATGGTGTTTCCTGAAACATCTAAAAAACAAAGCAACAGAGCCTAGGGCACTTCCACTTATGGTCCTATAGATTAGGGAAATTAAAATCAAAAAGACACAGCCACCCCAAAGTTTGGAACGGCTCTGTTTACAAGAACCTCGTTTACAGTACAAGTTCAACATCGCAGAAAGTGAAAAATGGATAAAGAACTTGTGGTACTTACGTACAATGCAGTATCACTCAGCAATGAAATCTATGTCATCAGGCCCGTAGCAGCATAATGAGTGGATTCAGGTACGATGATTCTAACTGAAATAAGTCACACAGAAAAAGAAACATCATAAGATATCACTAATACACGGAATGTAAACTTGGCTACACAGGAACTGAATTACAGAACAGAACAGGGTCTCAAATTTAGAAAACCAACTTATGCTTGCTTAAGGGTAAAGGTGAGTTGGGGTGCTGCATAAAACCAGAGATTGAAATGAGCACAGATAAAGTTCCTTAAGCCAAATATGGAATAGACAAGAGCTACTCCTTGCTCAACGAAATGGACTCAACACCGCATATTAAACGCCTAAGAATGTACCTGTCTAGTAAGTATCTTAAAACCTATGGATTGCTATGTCTCCGAAAGAGAATCAAGCATGTGTACAGGGGCATAAACGCAGCAGTGATAGGATTGGAGAGGTTGGTGAGCAAATGAAGACCCTTTGAAGTCATATTGCATGGTACCCATTACACGGGTCTCAACTCTCCAGGTTTAAGGTATTCTTCCTTCAGCTAAAACATGCATGTGGAACCCAGAGTATGATCAACCATGTGAACGGGAGACGTGTTCAAATATGTCTCAGTTTTCCTCCCCTGGTACTTGGGTGCAACATTCCAGACGCTTTACTAACACTCTCCCCACTTGGAGAGTCAGTCCCTTTAACCTCCTGTTTGGCCCAGTTTGCAATTTCTGTGGAAGATGAACAGGAATAGCGAGAACCAATGAGAGGCTAGCTGGAGGTGTCTGGATGGGCAAATTTAACTCTCATTTCCCACCAGGAAGAGGAATTAACCAAAGGCTCAGCATGCCGTGCCAGAACCAGATTAGGGCCTGAAGACATCCTGCGGTGTTGCGGCCAGGTCACAAGAAAGCGAGTTGAAGAAAGGAGCTCAGGGGCACTGTAATTCACAAACCTGCAGAGTTATAAATGACAGCTATCGTCCAAAAATATACTGAAGTAAGGCTGCCAAGAGGACTTGAAAGCGGGGCAGAATTGCAGGAAACCGATTTCAGGAGGTAGACTGGAATTGCATTGAAAGCATAGGAAAAGAGGCAGAACGTCCACAATGATGCACTTGGCCAAAAACGGCGTATGCGTTTTTTCCTGAATATATTCAGGAAAAAACGCATACGCCCTTTTTGGCCAACCAAGCAAGCTTGCAAAGGAAATCTGCACTACAATGAAGTCTCACTTCCCCCCGGTCAAAAGGGCCATCTGAAAAAAGTGTAAAATCCAGAAAGGCAGGACAGGCCATGGAGAACTGGGAGCCTTGTTAGGCTGATGGGCGGGATGTAAACTGCAAACAACCACTTGGGAGAAGTGTATGGTGTTTCCTGAAACATCTAAAAAACAAAGCAACAGAGCCTAGGGCACTTCCACTTATGGTCCTATAGCTTAGGGAAATTAAAATCAAAAAGACACAGCCACCCCAAAGTTTGGAACGGCTCTGTTTACAAGAACCTCGTTTACAGTACAAGTTCAACATCGCAGAAATTGAAAAATGGATAAAGAAGTTGTGGTATTTACTTACAAAGCAATATCACTCAGCAATGAAATCTGTGTCATCAGGCCCTTAGCAGCACAATGAGTGGATTCAGGTATGATGATTCTAACTGAAATACGTCACACAGAAAAAGAAACATCGTAAGATATCAGTAATACACGGAATGTAAACTTGGCTACACAGGAACTGAATTACAGAACAGAACAGGGTCTCAAATTTAGAAAACCAACTTATGCTTGCTTAAGGGGAAAGGTGAGTTGGGGTGCTGCATAAAACCAGAGATTGAAATGAGCACAGATAAAGTTCCTTAAGCCAAATATGGAATAGACAAGAGCTACTCCTTGCTCAACGAAATGGACTCAACACCGCATATTAAACGCCTAAGAATGTACCTGACTAGTAAGTATCTTAAAACCTATGGATTGCTATGTCTCCGAAAGAGAATCAAGCATGTGTACAGGGGCATAAACGCAGCAGTGATAGGATTGGAGAGGTTCGGTGAGCAAATGAAGACCCTTTGAAGTCATATTGCATGGTACCCATTCCACGGGTTTCAAATACACAGGTTTAAGGTATTCTTCCTTCAGCTAAAACATGCATGTGGAACCCAAGTATGATCAACCATGTGAACGGGAGACGTGTTCAAATATGTCTCAGTTTTCCTCCCCTGGTACTCGGGTGCAACATTCCAGACGCTTTACTAACACTCTCCCTACTTGGAAAGTCAGCGCCTTTAACCTCCTGTTTAGCCCAGTTTGCAATTTCTGCGGAAGATGAACAGGAATAGCGAGAACCAATGAGAGACTAGCTGGAGGTGTCTGGACGGGCAAATTTAACTCTCATTTCCCACCAGGAAGAGGAAATAACCAAAGGCTCAGCATGCCGTGCCGGAACCAGATAGGGCCTGAAGACATCATGCGGTATTGCGGCCAGGTCACAAGAAAGCGAGTTGAAGAAAGGAGCTCAGGGGCACTGTAATTCACAAACCTGCAGAGTTATAAATGACAGCTATCGTCCAAAAATAGACTGAAGTAAGGCTGCCAAGAGGACTTGAAAGCGGGGCAGAATTGCAGGAAACCGATTTCAGGAGGTAGACTGGAATTGCATTGAAAGCATAGGAAAAGAGGCAGAACGTCCACAATGATGCACTTGGCCAAAAAGGGCGTATGCGTTTTTTCCTGAATATATTCAGGAAAAAACGCATACGCACTTTTTGGCCAACCAAGCAAGCTTGAAAAGGAAATCTGCACTACAATGAAGTCTCACTTCCCCCCGGTCAAAAGGGCCATCTGAAAAAAGTGTAAAATCCAGAAAGGCAGGACAGGCCATGGAGAACTGGGAGCCTTGTTATGCTGATGGGCGGGATGTAAATTGCCAACAACCACTCGGGAGAAGTGTATGGTGTTTCCTGAAACATCTAAAAAACAAAGCAACAGAGCCTAGGGCACTTCCACTTATGGTCCTATAGCTTAGGGAAATTAAAATCAAAAAGACACAGCCACCCCAAAGTTTGGAACGGCTCTGTTTACAAGAACCTCGTTTACAGTACAAGTTCAACATCGCAGAAAGTGAAAAATGGATAAAGAACTTGTGGTACTTACGTACAATGCAGTATCACTCAGCAATGAAATCTATGTCATCAGGCCCGTAGCAGCATAATGAGTGGATTCAGGTACGATGATTCTAACTGAAATAAGTCACACAGAAAAAGAAACATCATAAGATATCACTAATACACGGAATGTAAACTTAGCTACACAGGAACTGAATTACAGAACAGAACAGGGTCTCAAATTTAGAAAACCAACTTATGCTTGCTTAAGGGTAAAGGTGAGTTGGGGTGCTGCATAAAACCAGAGATTGAAATGAGCACAGATAAAGTTCCTTAAGCCAAATATGGAATAGACAAGAGCTACTCCTTGCTCAACGAAATGGACTCAACACCCCATATTAAATGCCTAAGAATGTACCTGACTAGTAAGTATCTTAAAACCTATGGATTGCTATGTCTCTGAAACAGAATCAAGCATGTGTACAGGGTCATAAACGCAGCAGTGATAGGATTGGAGAGGTTCGGTGAGCAAATGAAGACCCTTTGAAGTCATATTGCATGGTACCCATTCCACGGGTTTCAACTACCCAGGTTTTAGGTATTCTTCCTTCAGCTAAAACATGCATGTGGAACCCAAGTATGATCAACCATGTGAACGGGAGACGTGTTCAAATATGTCTCAGTTTTCCTCCCCTGGTACTCGGGTGCAACATTCCAGACGCTTTACTAACACTCTCCCCACTTGAAAAGTCAGCGCCTTTAACCTCCTGTTTGGCCCAGTTTGCAATTTCTGCGGAAGATGAACAGGAATAGCGAGAACCAATGAGAGGCTAGCTGGAGGTGTCTGGACGGGCAAATTTAACTCTCATTTCCCACCAGGAAGAGGAAATAACCAAAGGCTCAGCGTGCCGTGCCGGAACCAGATTAGGGCCTGAAGCCATCCTGCGGTGTTGCGGCCAGCTCAAAAGAAAGCGAGTTGAAGAAAGGAGCTCAGGGGCACTGTAATTCACAAACCTGCAGAGTTATAAATGACAGCTATCGTCCAAAAATAGACTGAAGTAAGGCTGCCAAGAGGACTTGAAAGCGGGGCAGAATTGCAGGAAACCGATTTCAGGAGGTAGACTGGAATTGCATTGCAAGCATAGGAAAAGAGGCAGAACGTCCACAATGATGCACTTGGCCAAAAAGGGCGTATGCGTTTTTTCCTGAATATATTCAGGAAAAAACGCATACGCCCTTTTTGGCCAACCAAGCAAGCTTGCAAAGGAAATCTGCACTACAATGAAGTCTCACTTCCCCCCGGTCAAAAGGGCCATCTGAAAAAAGTGTAAAATCCAGAAAGGCAGGACAGGCCATGGAGAACTGGGAGCCTTGTTATGCTGATGGGCGGGATGTAAATTGCCAACAACCACTCGGGAGAAGTGTATGGTGTTTCCTGAAACATCTAAAAAACAAAGCAACAGAGCCTAGGGCACTTCCACTTATGGTCCTATAGCTTAGGGAATTTAAAATCAAAAAGACACAGCCACCCCAAAGTTTGGAACGGCTCTGTTTACAAGAACCTCGTTTACAGTACAAGTTCAACATCGTAGAAATTGAAAAATGGATAAAGAAGTTGTGGTATTTACTTACAAAGCAATATCACTCAGCAATGAAATCTGTGTCATCAGGCCCTTAGCAGCACAATGAGTGGATTCAGGTACGATGATTCTAACTGAAATAAGTCACACAGAAAAAGAAACATCATAAGATATCAGTAATACACGGAATGTAAACTTGGCTACACAGGAACTGCATTACAGAACAGAACAGGGTCTCAAATTTAGAAAACCAACTTATGCTTGCTTAAGGGGAAAGGTGAGTTGGGGTGCTGCATAAAACCAGAGATTGAAATGAGCACAGATAAAGTTCCTTAAGCCAAATATGGAATAGACAAGAGCTACTCCTTGCTCAACGAAATGGACTCAACACCGCATATTAAACGCCTAAGAATGTACCTGACTAGTAAGTATCTTAAAACCTATGGATTGCTATGTCTCCGAAACAGAATCAAGCATGTGTACAGGGTCATAAACGCAGCAGTGATAGGATTGGAGAGGTTCGGTGAGCAAATGAAGACCCTTTGAAGTCATATTGCATGGTACCCATTCCACGGGTTTCAACTACCCAGGTTTTAGGTATTCTTCCTTCAGCTAAAACAAGCATGTGGAACCCAAGTATGATCAACCATGTGAACGGGAGACGTGTTCAAATATGTCTCAGTTTTCCTCCCCTGGTACTCGGGTGCAACATTCCAGACGCTTTACTAACACTCTCCCCACTTGAAAAGTCAGCGCCTTTAACCTCCTGTTTGGCCCAGTTTGCAATTTCTGCGGAAGATGAACAGGAATAGCGAGAACCAATGAGAGGCTAGCTGGAGGTGTCTGGACGGGCAAATTTAACTCTCATTTCCCACCAGGAAGAGGAAATAACCAAAGGCTCAGCGTGCCGTGCCGGAACCAGATTAGGGCCTGAAGCCATCCTGCGGTGTTGCGGCCAGCTCAAAAGAAAGCGAGTTGAAGAAAGGAGCTCAGGGGCACTGTAATTCACAAACCTGCAGAGTTATAAATGACAGCTATCGTCCAAAAATAGACTGAAGTAAGGCTGCCAAGAGGACTTGAAAGCGGGGCAGAATTGCAGGAAACCGATTTCAGGAGGTAGACTGGAATTGCATTGAAAGCATAGGAAAAGAGGCAGAACGTCCACAATGATGCACTTGGCCAAAAAGGGCGTATGCGTTTTTTCCTGAATATATTCAGGAAAAAACGCATACGCCCTTTTTGGCCAACCAAGCAAGCTTGCAAAGGAAATCTGCACTACAATGAAGTCTCACTTCCCCCCGGTCAAAAGGGCCATCTGAAAAAAGTGTAAAATCCAGAAAGGCAGGACAGGCCATGGAGAACTGGGAGCCTTGTTATGCTGAAGGGCGGGATGTAAATTGCCAACAACCACTCGGGAGAAGTGTATGGTGTTTCCTGAAACATCTAAAAAACAAAGCAACAGAGCCTAGGGCACTTCCACTTATGGTCCTATAGCTTAGGGAATTTAAAATCAAAAAGACACAGCCACCCCAAAGTTTCGAACGGCTCTGTTTACAAGAACCTCGTTTACAGTAGAAGTTCAACATCGCAGAAAGTGAAAAATGGATAAAGAACTTGTGGTACTTACGTACAATGCAGTATCACTCAGCAATGAAATCTATGTCATCAGGCCCGTAGCAGCATAATGAGTGGATTCAGGTACGATGATTCTAACTGAAATAAGTGACACAGAAAAAGAAACATCATAAGATATCACTAATACACGGAATGGAAACTTGGCTACACAGGAACTGAATTACAGAACAGAACAGGGTCTCAAATTTAGAAAACCAACTTATGCTTGCTTAAGGGTAAAGGTGAGTTGGGGTGCTGCATAAAACCAGAGATTGAAATGAGCACAGATAAAGTTCCTTAAGCCAAATATGGAATAGACAAGAGCTACTCCTTGCTCAACGAAATGGACTCAACACCGCATATTAAATGCCTAAGAATGTACCTGACTAGTAAGTATCTTAAAACCTATGGATTGCTATGTCTCCGAAAGAGAATCAAGCATGTGTACAGGGGCATAAACGCAGCAGTCATAGGATTGGAGAGGTTCGGTGAGCAAATGAAGACCCTTTGAAGTCATATTGCATGGTACCCATTCCACGGGTTTCAACTACCCAGGTTTAAGGTATTCTTCCTTCAGCTAAAACATGCATGTGGAACCTAGAGTATGATCAACCATGTGATCGGGAGACGTGTTCAAATATGTCTCAGTTTTCGTACCCTGGTACTCGGGTGCAACATTCCAGACGCTTTACTAACACTCTCCCCACTTGGAGAGTCAGTCCCTTTAACCTCCTGTTTGGCCCAGTTTGCAATTTCTGTGGAAGATGAACAGGAATAGCGAGAACCAATGAGAGACTAGCTGGAGGTGTCTGGATGGGCAAATTTAACTCTCATTTCCCACCAGGAAGAGGAATTAACCAAAGGCTCAGCGTGCCGTGCCAGAACCAGATTAGGGCCTGAAGACATCCTGCGGTGTTGCGGCCAGGTCACAAGAAAGCGAGTTGAAGAAAGGAGCTCAGGGGCACTGTAATTCACAAACCTGCAGAGTTATAAATGACAGCTATCGTCCAAAAATAGACTGAAGTAAGGCTGCCAAGAGGACTTGAAAGCGGGGCAGAATTGCAGGAAACCGATTTCAGGAGGTAGACTGGAATTGCATTGCAAGCATAGGAAAAGAGGCAGAACGTCCACAATGATGCACTTGGCCAAAAAGGGCGTATGCGTTTTTTCCTGAATATATTCAGGAAAAAACGCATACGCCCTTTTTGGCCAACCAAGCAAGCTTGCAAAGGAAATCTGCACTACAATGAAGTCTCACTTCCCCCCGGTCAAAAGGGCCATCTGAAAAAAGTGTAAAATCCAGAAAGGCAGGACAGGCCATGGAGAACTGGAAGCCTTGTTATGCTGAAGGGCGGGATGTAAATTGCCAACAAACACTCGGGAGAAGTGTATGGTGTTTCCTGAAACATCTAAAAAACAAAGCAACAGAGCCTAGGGCACTTCCACTTATGGTCCTATAGCTTAGGGAATTTAAAATCGAAAAGACACAGACACCCCAAAGTTTGGAACGGCTCTGTTTACAAGAACCTCGTTTACAGTACAAGTTCAACATCGCAGAAATTGAAAAATGGATAAAGAAGTTGTGGTATTTACTTACAAAGCAATATCACTCAGCAATGAAATCTGTGTCATCAGGCCCTTAGCAGCACAATGAGTGGATTCAGGTACGATGATTCTAACTGAAATAAGTCACACAGAAAAAGAAACATCATAAGATATCAGTAATGCACGGAATGTAAACTTGGCTACACAGGAACTGAATTACAGAACAGAACAGGGTCTCAAATTTAGAAAACCAACTTATGCTTGCTTAAGGGGAAAGGTGAGTTGGGGTGCTGCATAAAACCAGAGATTGAAATGAGCACAGATAAAGTTCCTTAAGCCAAATATAGAATAGACAAGAGCTACTCCTTGCTCAACGAAATGGACTCAACACCGCATATTAAACGCCTAAGAATGTACCTGACTAGTAAGTATCTTAAAACCTATGCATTGCTATGTCTCCGAAAGAGAATCAAGCATGTGTACAGGGGCATAAACGCAGCAGTGATAGGATTGGAGAGGTTCGGTGAGCAAATGAAGACCCTTTGAAGTCATATTGCATGGTACCCATTCCACGGGTTTCAACTACCCAGGTTTTAGGTATTCTTCCTTCAGCTAAAACATGCATGTGGAACCCAAGTATGATCAACCATGTGAACGGGAGACGTGTTCAAATATGTCTCAGT
The DNA here is from genome assembly GCF_949987515.2 of Delphinus delphis. Lineage (NCBI taxonomy): Eukaryota > Metazoa > Chordata > Mammalia > Artiodactyla > Delphinidae > Delphinus > Delphinus delphis. The sequence goes on along the minus strand of NW_027192931.1, from coordinate 121,007 downwards.
TTTCCTCCCCTGGTACTCGGGTGCAACATTCCAGACGCTTTACTAACACTCTCCCCACTTGAAAAGTCAGCGCCTTTAACCTCCTGTTTGGCCCAGTTTGCAATTTCTGTGGAAGATGAACAGGAATAGCGAGAACCAATGAGAGGCTAGCTGGAGGTGTCTGGACGGGCAAATTTAACTCTCATTTCCCACCAGGAAGAGGAAATAACCAAAGGCTCAGCGTGCCGTGCCGGAACCAGATTAGGGCCTGAAGCCATCCTGCGGTGTTGCGGCCAGCTCAAAAGAAAGCGAGTTGAAGAAAGGAGCTCAGGGGCACTGTAATTCACAAACCTGCAGAGTTATAAATGACAGCTATCGTCCAAAAATAGACTGAAGTAAGGCTGCCAAGAGGACTTGAAAGCGGGGCAGAATTGCAGGAAACCGATTTCAGGAGGTAGACTGGAATTGCATTGAAAGCATAGGAAAAGAGGCAGAACGTCCACAATGATGCACTTGGCCAAAAAGGGCGTATGCGTTTTTTCCTGAATATATTCAGGAAAAAACGCATACGCCCTTTTTGGCCAACCAAGCAAGCTTGCAAAGGAAATCTGCACTACAATGAAGTCTCACTTCTCCCCGGTCAAAAGGGCCATCTGAAAAAAGTGTAAAATCCAGAAAGGCAGGACAGGACATGGAGAACTGGGAGCCTTGTTATGCTGAAGGGCGGGATGTAAATTGCCAACAACCACTCGGGAGAAGTGTATGGTGTTTCCTGAAACATCTAAAAAACAAAGCAACAGAGCCTAGGGCACTTCCACTTATGGTCCTATAGCTTAGGGAATTTAAAATCAAAAAGACACAGCCACCCCAAAGTTTGGAACGGCTCTGTTTACAAGAACCTCGTTTACAGTACAAGTTCAACATCGCAGAAATTGAAAAATGGATAAAGAAGTTGTGGTATTTACTTACAAAGCAATATCACTCAGCAATGAAATCTGTGTCATCAGGCCCTTAGCAGCACAATGAGTGGATTCAGGTATGATGATTCTAACTGAAATAAGTCACACAGAAAAAGAAACATCATAAGATATCAGTAATACACGGAATGGAAACTTGGCTACACAGGAACTGAATTACAGAACAGAACAGGGTCTCAAATTTAGAAAACCAACTTATGTTTGCTTAAGGGGAAAGGTGAGTCGGGGTGCTGCATAAAACCAGAGGTTGAAATGAGCACAGATAAAGTTCCTTAAGCCAAATATGGAATAGACAAGAGCTACTCCTTGCTCAACGAAATGGACTCAACACCGCATATTAAACGCCTAAGAATGTACCTGACTAGTAAGTATCTTAAAACCTATGGATTGCTATGTCTCCGAAACAGAATCAAGCATGTGTACAGGGGCATAAATGCAGCAGTGATAGGATTGGAGAGGTTCGGTGAGCAAATGAAGACCCTTTGAAGTCATATTGCATGGTACCCATTCCACGGGTTTCAACTACCCAGGTTTTAGGTATTCTTCCTTCAGCTAAAACATGCATGTGGAACCCAAGTATGATCAACCATGTGAACGGGAGACGTGTTCAAATATGTCTCAGTTTTCCTCCCCTGGTACTCGGGTGCAACATTCCAGACGCTTTACTAACACTCTCCCCACTTGAAAAGTCAGCGCCTTTAACCTCCTGTTTGGCCCAGTTTGCAATTTCTGTGGAAGATGAACAGGAATAGCGAGAACCAATGAGAGGCTAGCTGGAGGTGTCTGGACGGGCAAATTTAACTCTCATTTCCCACCAGGAAGAGGAAATAACCAAAGGCTCAGCGTGCCGTGCCGGAACCAGATTAGGGCCTGAAGCCATCCTGCGGTGTTGCGGCCAGCTCAAAAGAAAGCGAGTTGAAGAAAGGAGCTCAGGGGCACTGTAATTCACAAACCTGCAGAGTTATAAATGACAGCTATCGTCCAAAAATAGACTGAAGTAAGGCTGCCAAGAGGACTTGAAAGCGGGGCAGAATTGCAGGAAACCGATTTCAGGAGGTAGACTGGAATTGCATTGCAAGCATAGGAAAAGAGGCAGAACGTCCACAATGATGCACTTGGCCAAAAAGGGCGTATGCGTTTTTTCCTGAATATATTCAGGAAAAAACGCATACGCCCTTTTTGGCCAACCAAGCAAGCTTGCAAAGGAAATCTGCACTACAATGAAGTCTCACTTCCCCCCGGTCAAAAGGGCCATCTGAAAAAAGTGTAAAATCCAGAAAGGCAGGACAGGCCATGGAGAACTGGGAGCCTTGTTATGCTGAAGGGCGGGATGTAAATTGCCAACAACCACTCAGGAGAAGTGTATGGTGTTTCCTGAAACATCTAAAAAACAAAGCAACAGAGCCTAGGGCACTTCCACTTATGGTCCTATAGCTTAGGGAATTTAAAATCAAAAAGACACAGCCACCCCAAAGTTTCAAACGGCTCTGTTTACAAGAACCTCGTTTACAGTACAAGTTCAACATCGCAGAAAGTGAAAAATGGATAAAAAAGTTGTGGTATTTACTTACAAAGCAATATCACTCAGCAATGAAATCTGTGTCATCAGGACCTTAGCAGCAGAATGAGTGGATTCAGGTATGATGATTCTAACTGAAATAAGTGACACAGAAAAAGAAACATCATAAGATATCAGTAATACACGGAATGGAAACTTGGCTACACAGGAACTGAATTACAGAACAGAACAGGGTCTCAAATTTAGAAAACCAACTTATGCTTGCTTAAGGGTAAAGGTGAGTTGGGGTGCTGCATAAAACCAGAGATTGAAATGAGCACAGATAAAGTTCCTTAAGCCAAATATGGAATAGACAAGAGCTACTCCTTGCTCAACGAAATGGACTCAACACCGCATATTAAACGCCTAAGAATGTACCTGACTAGTAAGTATCTTAAAACCTATGGATTGCTATGTCTCCGAAAGAGAATCAAGCATGTGTACAGGGGCATAAACGAAGCAGTGATAGGATTGGAGAGGTTCGGTGAGCAAATGAAGACCCTTTGAAGTCATATTGCATGGTACCCATTCCACGGGTTTCAACTACCCAGGTTTTAGGTATTCTTCCTTCAGCTAAAACATGCATGTGGAACCCAAGTATGATCAACCATGTGAACGGGAGACGTGTTCAAATATGTCTCAGTTTTCCTACCCTTGTACTCGGGTGCAACATTCCAGACGCTTTACTAACACTCTCCCCACTTGGAAAGTCAGCGCCTTTAACCTCCTGTTTGGCCCAGTTTGCAATTTCTGCGGAAGATGAACAGGAATAGCGAGAACCAATGAGAGGCTAGCTGGAGGTGTCTGTATGGGCAAATTTAACTCTCATTTCCCACCAGGAAGAGGAATTAACCAAAGGCTCAGCGTGCCGTACCGGAACCAGATTAGGGCCTGAAGCCATCCTGCGGTGTTGCGGCCAGCTCAAAAGAAAGCGAGTTGAAGAAAGGAGCTCAGGGGCACTGTAATTCACAAACCTGCAGAGTTATAAATGACAGCTATCGTCCAAAAATAGACTGAAGTAAGGCTGCCAAGAGGACTTGAAAGCGGGACAGAATTGCAGGAAACAGATTTCAGGAGGTAGACTGAAATTGCATTGAAAGCATAGGAAAAGAGGCAGAACGTCCACAATGATGCACTTGGCCAAAAAGGGCGTATGCGTTTTTTCCTGAATATATTCAGGAAAAAACGCATACGCCCTTTTTGGCCAACCAAGCAAGCTTGCAAAGGAAATCTGCACTACAATGAAGTCTCACTTCCCCCCGGTCAAAAGGGCCATCTGAAAACAGTGTAAAATCCAGAAAGGCAGGACAGGCCATGGAGAACTGGGAGCCTTGTTATGCTGATGGGCGGGATGTAAATTGCCAACAGACACTTGGGAGAAGTGTATGGTGTTTCCTGAAACATCTAAAAAACAAAGCAACAGAGGCTAGGGCACTTCCACTTATGGTCCTATAGCTTAGGGAAATTAAAATCAAAAAGACACAGCCACCCCAAAGTTTGGGACGCCTCTGTTTACAAGAACCTCGTTTACAGTACAAGTTCAACATCGCAATAATTGAAAAATGGATAAAGAAGTTGTGGTATTTACTTACAAAGCAATATCACTCAGCAATGAAATCTGTGTCATCAGGCCCTTAGCAGCACAATGAGTGGATTCAGGTATGATGATTCTAACTGAAATAAGTCACACAGAAAAAGAAACATCATAAGATATCAGTAATACATGGAATGTAAACTTGGCTACACAGGAACTGAATTACAGAACAGAACAGGGTCTCAAATTTAGAAAACCAACTTATGCTTGCTTTAGGGGAAAGGTGAGTTGGGGTGCTGCATAAAACCAGAGATTGAAATGAGCACAAAGTTCCTTAAGCCAAATATGGAATAGACAAGAGCTATTCCTTGCTCAACGAAATGGACTCAACACCGCATATTAAACGCCTAAGAATGTACCTGACTAGTAAGTATCTTAAAACCTATAGATTGCTATGTCTCCGAAAGAGAATCAAGCATGTGTACAGGGGCATAAACGCAGCAGTGATAGGATTGGAGAGGTTCAGTGAGCAAATGAAGACCCTTTGAAGTCATATGGCATGGTACTCATTCCACGGGTTTCAACTACGCAGATTTTAGGTATTCGTCCTTCAGCTAAAACATGCATGTGGAACCCAGAGTATGATCAACCATGAGATCGGGAGACGTGTTCAAATATGTCTCAGTTTTCCTCCCCTGGTACTCGGGTGCAACATTCCAGACGCTTTACTAACACTCTCCCCACCTGGAGAGTCAGCGCCTTTAACCTCCTGTTTGGCCCAGTTTGCAATTTCTGCGGAAGATGAACAGGAATAGCGAGAACCAATGAGAGGCTAGCTGGAGGTGTCTGGACGGGCAAATTTAACTCTCATTTCCCACCAGGAAGAGGAATTAACCAAAGGCTCAGCGTGCCATGCCAGAACCAGATTAGGGCCTGAAGACATCCTGCGGTGTTTCGGCCAGGTCACAAGAAAGCGAGTTAAAGAAAGGAGCTCAGGAGCACTGTAATTCACAAACCTGCAGAGTTATAAATGACAGCTATCGTCCAAAAATCGACTGAAGTAAGGCTGCCAAGAGGACTTGAAAGCGGGGCAGAATTGCAGGAAACCGATTTCAGGAGGTAGACTGGAATTGCATTGAAAGCATAGGAAAAGAGGCAGAACGTCCACAATGATGCACTTGGCCAAAAAGGGCGTATGCGTTTTTTCCTGAATATATTCAGGAAAAAACGCATACGCCCTTTTTGGCCAACCAAGCAAGCTTGCAAAGGAAATCTGCACTACAATGAAGTCTCACTTCCCCCCGGTCAAAAGGGCCATCTGAGAAAAGTGTAAAATCCAGAAAGGCAGGACAGGCCATGGAGAACTGGGAGCCTTGTTATGCTGATGGGCGGGATGTAAATTGCCAACAACCACTCGGGAGAAGTGTATGGTGTTTCTTGAAACATCTAAAATACAAAGCAACAGAGCCTAGGGCACTTCCACTTATGGTCCTATAGCTTAGGGAATTTAAAATCAAAAAGACACAGCCACCCCAAAGTTTGGAACGGCTCTGTTTACAAGAACCTCGTTTACAGTACAAGTTCAACATCGCAGAAATTGAAAAATGGATAAAGAAGTTGTGGTATTTACTTACAAAGCAATATCACTCAGCAATGAAATCTGTGTCATCAGGCCCTTAGCAGCACAATGAGTGGATTCAGGTATGATGATTCTAACTGAAATAAGTCACACAGAAAAAGAAACATCATAAGATATCAGTAATACACGGAATGTAAACTTGGCTACACAGGAACTGAATTACAGAACAGAACAGGGTCTCAAATTTAGAAAACCAACTTATGCTTGCTTAAGGGGAAAGGTGAGTTGGGGTGCTGCATAAAACCAGAGATTGAAATGAGCACAGATAAAGTTCCTTAAGCCAAATATGGAATAGACAAGAGCTACTCCTTGCTCAACGAAATGGACTCAACACCGCATATTAAACGCCTAAGAATGTACCTGACTAGTAAGTATCTTAAAACCTATGGATTGCTATGTCTCCGAAAGAGAATCAAGCATGTGTACAGGGGCATAAACGCAGCAGTGATAGGACTGGAGAGGTTCGGTGAGCAAATGAAGACCCTTTGAAGTCATACTGCATGGTACCCATTCCACGGGTTTCAAATACCCAGGTTTAAGGTATTCTTCCTTCAGCTAAAAGATGCATGTGGAACCCAAGTATGATCAACCATGTGAACGGGAGACGTGTTCAAATATGTCTCAGTTTTCCTCCCCTGGTACTCGGGTGCAACATTCCAGACGCTTTACTAACAGTCTCCCCACTTGGAGAGTCAGCGCCTTTAACCTCCTGTTTGGCCCAGTTTGCAATTTCTTGGAAGATGAACAGGAATAGCGAGAACCAATGAGAGACTAGCTGGAGGTGTCTGGACGGGCAAATTTAACTCTCATTTCCCACCAGGAAGAGGAAATAACCAAAGGCTCAGCGTGCCGTGCCGGAACCAGATTAGGGCCTGAAGACATCCTGCGGTGTTGCGGCCAGGTCACAAGAAAGCGAGTTGAAGAAAGGAGCTCAGGGGCACTGTAATTCACAAACCTGCAGAGTTATAAATGACAGCTATCGTCCAAAAATAGACTGAAGTAAGGCTGCCAAGAGGACTTGAAAGCGGGGCAGAATTGCAGGAAACCGATTTCAGGAGGTAGACTGGAATTGCATTGAAAGCATAGGAAAAGAGGCAGAACGTCCACAATGATGCACTTGGCCAAAAAGGGCGTATGCGTTTTTTCCTGAATATATTCAGGAAAAAACGCATACGCCCTTTTTGGCCAACCAAGCAAGCTTGCAAAGGAAATCTGCACTACAATGAAGTCTCACTTCCCCCCGGTCAAAAGGGCCATCTGAAAACAGTGTAAAATCCAGAAAGGCAGGACAGGCCATGGAGAACTGGGAGCCTTGTTATGCTGATGGGCGGGATGTAAATTGCCAACAGACACTTGGGAGAAGTGTATGGTGTTTCCTGAAACATCTAAAAAACAAAGCAACAGAACCTAGGGCACTTCCACTTATGGTCCTATAGCTTAGGGAAATTAAAATCAAAAAGACACAGCCACCCCAAAGTTTGGAACGGCTCTGTTTACAAGAACCTCGTTTACAGTACAAGTTCAACATCGCAGAAAGTGAAAAATGGATAAAGAAGTTGTGGTATTTACTTACAAAGCAATATCACTCAGCAATGAAATCTGTGTCATCAGGCCCTTAGCAGCACAATGAGTGGACTCAGGTATGATGATTCTAACTGAAATAAGTCACACAGAAAAAGAAACATCATAAGATATCAGTAATACACGGAATGTAAACTTGGCTACACAGGAACTGAATTACAGAACAGAACAGGGTCTCAAATTTAGAAAACCAACTTATGCTTGCTTAAGGGGAAAGGTGAGTTGGGGTGCTGCATAAAACCAGAGATTGAAATGAGCACAGATAAAGTTCCTTAAGCCAAATATGGAATAGACAAGAGCTACTCCTTGCTCAACGAAATGGACTCAACACCGCATATTAAACGCCTAAGAATGTACCTGACTAGTAAGTATCTTAAAACCTATGGATTGCTATGTCTCCAAAAGAGAATCAAGCATGTGTACAGGGGCATAAACGCAGCAGTGATAGGATTGGAGAGGTTCGGTGAGCAAATGAAGACCCTTTGAAGTCATATTGCATGGTACCCATTACACGGGTCTTAACTCTCCAGGTTTAAGGTATTCTTCCTTCAGCTAAAACCTGCCTGTGGAACCCAGAGTATGATCAACCATGTGAACGGGAGACGTGTTCAAATATGTCTCAGTTTTCCTCCCCTGGTACTCGGGTGCAACATTCCAGACGCTTTACTAACACTCTCCCCACTTGGAGAGCCAGCGCCTTTAACCTCCTGTTTGGCCCAGTTTGCAATTTCTGCGGAAGATGAACAGGAATAGCGAGAAACAATGAGAGGCTAGCTGGAGGTGTCTGGACGGGCAAATTTAACTCTCATTTCCCACCAGGAAGAGGAAATAACCAAAGGCTCAGCGTGCCGTGCCAGAACCAGATTAGGGCCTGAAGACATCCTGCGGTGTTGCGGCCAGGTCACAAGAAAGCGAGTTGAAGAAAGGAGCTCAGGGGCACTGTAATTCACAAACCTGCAGAGTTATAAATGACAGCTATCGTCCAAAAATAGACTGAAGTAAGGCTGCCAAGAGGACTTGAAAGCGGGGCAGAATTGCAGGAAACCGATTTCAGGAGGTAGACTGGAATTGCATTGAAAGCATAGGAAAAGAGGCAGGACGTCCACAATGATGCACTTGGCCAAAAAGGGCGTATGCGTTTTTTCCTGAATATATTCAGGAAAAAACGCATACGCCCTTTTTGGCCAACCAAGCAAGCTTGCAAAGGAAATCTGCACTACAATGAAGTCTCACTTCCCCCCGGTCAAAAGGGCCATCTGAAAAAAGTGTAAAATCCAGAAAGGCAGGACAGGCCATGGAGAACTGGGAGCCTTGTTATGCTGATGGGCGGGATGTAAATTGCCAACAGACACTTGGGAGAAGTGTATGGTGTTTCCTGAAACATCTAAAAAACAAAGTAACAGAGCCTAGGGCACTGCCACTTATGGTCCTATAGCTTAGGGAAATTAAAATCAAAAAGACACAGCCACCCCAAAGTTTGGGACGCCTGTGTTTACAAGAACCTCGTTTACAGTACAAGTTCAACATCGCAGAAAGTGAAAAATGGATAAAGAAGTTGTGGTATTTACTTACAAAGCAATATCACTCAGCAATGAAATCTATGTCATCAGGCCCTTAGCAGAACAATGAGTGGATTAAGGTATGATGATTCTAACTGAAATAAGTCACACAGAAAAAGAAACATCATAAGATATCAGTAATACACGGAATGTAAACTTGGCTACACAGGAACTGAATTACAGAACAGAACGGGGTCTCAAATTTAGAAAACCAACTTATGCTTGCTTAAGGGGAAAGGTGAGTTGGGGTGCTGCCTAAAACCAGAGATTGAAATGAGCACAGATAAAGTTCCTTAAGCCAAATATGGAATAGACAAGAGCTACTCCTTGCTCAACGAAATGGACTCAACACCCCATATTAAACGCCTAAGAATGTACCTGACTAGTAAGTATCTTAAAACCTATGGATTGCTATGTCTCCAAAAGAGAATCAAGCGTGTGTACAGGGGCATAAACGCAGCAGTGATAGGATTGGAGAGGTTCGGTGAGCAAATGAAGACCCTTTGAAGTCATATTGCATGGTACCCATTACACGGGTCTCAACTCTCCAGGTTTTAGGTATTCTTCCTTCAGCTAAAACATGCATGTGGAACCCAGAGTATGATCAACCATGTGAACGGGAGACGTGTTCAAATATGTCTCAGTTTTCCTCCCCTGGTACTCGGGTGCAACATTCCAGACGCTTTACTAACACTCTCCCGACTTGGAGAGTCAGTGCCTTTAACCTCCTGTTTGGCCCAGTTTGCAATTTCTGCGGAAGATGAACAGGAATAGCGAGAACCAATGAGAGGCTAGCTGGAGGTGTCTGAACGGGCAAATTTAACTCTCATTTCCCACCAGGAAGAGGAATTAACCAAAGGCTCAGCGTGCCGGGCCGGAACCAGATTAGGGCCTGAAGACATCCTGCGGTGTTGCGGCCAGGTCACAAGAAAGCGAGTTGAAGAAAGGAGCTCAGGGGCACTGTAATTCACAAACCTGCAGAGTTATAAATGACAGCTATCGTCCAAAAATAGACTGAAGTAAGGCTGCCAAGAGGACTTGAAAGCGGGGCAGAATTGCAGGAAACCGATTTCAGGAGGTAGACTGGAATTGCATTGAAAGCATAGGAAAAGAGGCAGAACGTCCACAATGATGCACTTGGCCAAAAGGGCGTATGCGTTTTTTCCTGAATATATTCAGGAAAAAACGCATACGCCCTTTTTGGCCAACCAAGCAAGCTTGCAAAGGAAATCTGCACTACAATGAAGTCTCACTTCCCCCCGGTCAAAAGGGCCATCTGAAAAAAGTGTAAAACCCAGAAAGGCAGGACAGGCCATGGAGAACTGGGAGCCTTGTTATGCTGATGGGCGGGATGTAAATTGCCAACAGACACTCGGGAGATGTGTATGGTGTTTCCTGAAACATCTAAAAAACAAAGCAACAGAGCCTAGGGCACTTCCACTTATGGTCCTATAGCTTAGGGAAATTAATATCAAAAAGACACAGCAACCCCAAAATTTGGGATGGCTCTTTTTACAGAAATCTCTTCTATGGCACAAGTTAAATATCCCAGAGAGCAAATAATGGATAAAGAAGTTGCGGTACTTATGTACAACAGAATACCACTCAGCAATGAAATCTATGTCACCAGGCCCGTACCAGCATAATGAGTGCATTGAGGCACGATGATTCTAAGTGAAATAAGTCACACAGAAAAAGAAACATCATAAGGTATCACTAATACACGGAATGTGAACTTGGCTACACAAGAACTGAATTACAAAACAGAACAGGGTCTCAAGTTTAGAAAACCAACTTATGCCTGCGTAAGGGGGAAGGTGAGTTGGGGTGCTGCATAAAAGCAGAGTTTGAAATTAGCACAGATACCGTTCCATAAGCCAAATATGGAATAGACAAGAGCTACCCCTTGCTCAACGAAATGGATTCAACAATGAGGTATCACCTCACACCTGGTAGAATAGGCATCATTGAAAATCTACAAACAAAAAATGCTGGAAAGGGTGTGGAGAAAAGGAACCCTCTTCCACTATTGTTGGGAATATAAATTGATACAGTCATTATGGAGAACAATATGGAATTTCTTAAGAAACTAACAATAGAATTACCATATGATACAGCAATCCCAGTACTGGACATATACCCAGACAAAACCATAAATCAAAAAGAGTCATTCACCGCAATGTTCATTGCATCACTATTTACAATATCGAGGTAATGGAAGCAACCTAAATGCCCACAGACAGACGAATGCATAAAACTGTGGTACATATATAAAATGGAATATTACTAAGCCATGAAAAGGAATGAAATTGGGTCATTTGTAGAGACGTCGATGGATCTAGAGACTGTCATACAGAGTGAAGTAAGTCAGAAAGAGAAAAACAAATCTTGTATATTCATGCATATATGTGGAACCTAGAAAAACTGTACAGATTAACCATTTTGCAAGGCATAAATAGAGCAACAGATGTAGACAACAAACGTATGGACAACAAGGGGGGAAAGCTGTTGGGGGGGTGGTGGTGGGAGGAGTTGAGAGACTGGGATTGGCATGTATACATTTATATGTATAAAATAGATAACCAATAAGAACCTGCTGTATAAAAATATAAAATAAAATTCAAAATTAAAAAGAAGTAAAATTTAAAAAATAAAACAGAAAAAACAATTATTCCCTGCACATACATGTATTTATATGAATAAATTATTTCCATGCTTATATCTGTAAATACAAAAAAGAGGAATAAAATCTACCTTGAACCAAAAACGAAAAAGAGAAAAAAAACACAGAACCCACCAGTTACACAGAGGAAAACCGTATCAGGGCACTTGCTCCAGTTGTAAACAATTCTGAAGTTGGTCAGTGGTGGGGAATCGTCTCCCATTCAGCCAGCAGCCCCCACGCAACAAGCGTCCTCATTGCAAAGCTGGGGCACCGTGCCGAGGCATCTGTGAGTAAACGTGAGCTGAGCCCCAGGCCAGTTGCTGCTGAACTATTCCCACCCGTCCCAGGTAAAACACCTGAATATATACAAGGACTTGAAAGCCTAGAGGAAGGGCCATAGAGCCACACGAGTGACAGCATGCCGGCCGACTTGGTGCCTGCAGGCCAGCCAGGATGGTCCTGGCCCTGGGTGCTCTTCTGGAAGATTTCCATTTCCCTGCCTGAGATACCCGTCCTGTCCCTGCCCCCACTGCTTTTTTCCTTCCTCACCTCTGCCCAGGGAGAAATTCCAGCAGCAGGTATGGGTGACACATCCTCTTCTTTAGCAGGTGGCAGCCTGGCAACTGCTGCAGAAAGTCCAGCAGAGCCCCACTCACACTGGGCCACCCACAAAGCCGTGGCCTCTCACTCCCTCCCACCAGCCCAGCCCCGAGACTGCTGACAGGGCAGAGAAAATGGCGTCAGGCACGGCTGCAGGGGCTCTTGCTGCCTGGAGTGGTATTTATATTGATCTCAACCCAGGCACACCTGGGGAGGGCTGGCCGGCACGGTAAGGCTGCCCAGGTCAGCCAATCATCACCCCTCAGGGGCTCACAGTTGCAGAAAATGGAACTTGCTGAACCGGCCAGGTCCAAGGAACAGGTGTGGGCTCCTGAGAGTCAGGATAGACAAGGGGCTGCAGCTTTGGCTTGTTTTCTAATCATTTTATCTGGCCCATGAGTGGGAGACAACTTCAAGAAAACCCTCTCCTAATGAGAGGAACCCAGGAGTCAGGGAGAGGAGGGGTGGGTGGTGGTTGGAGACAGAGGCCTGGTGCCCCGGGTGCAGTGGAAGTCTCTGGAAGACCAGGTGGAGGGAGGCCTCACGGAGTGATGCCCAGGGTCACAGACCTGTCGCAGCTGCTGTTTGTTAGTTCAAGTCCTGCTCTGAGGTGCTCTGTGTCAGCTCTGAGCGACAGGTGAGCTGGGGGTGCTCTGCAATGAGGGCTATGTGCACGGTTCCTGTGTGCCCAGCCCTGCCACGGTACCTGCAAGGGTAGCTCTGTATCCTGGGAGGGGCCTGCCCCGTGGGCTGGGGTGGGGGTGGGGTACCTGCCCAGGTGAGCTCCATATTCTGGGATTGGTCTGACCACGAGAGCCCCATGGGCTGCTGGGGACCTGGTAAAGGATGTCAGGACAGTCAGTGAAGCCACCGAGGATATACCTCCAGTTGCTCCTAATTCCTACACCCTGCTGGTCATTCTACCAACCACCAGGACATGGTATTCTGTATTAGTCTTCAATGATGCCTTCTTTTGTATTCCATTAGTCCCAGAGTCACAAGAAATTTTGGCTTGTGAGTGGCAGGACTCAACATACAACTAAAACAATACTTCCGGGCCGTCTGGCCCCAAGGGTGCAAAAATTCCCACACCATCTTTGGGGAAAGCTTAGCTAAAGACCTAAAAGTTCTACCTCTGGAAAAGGAAACCCTCCTTCAATATGCAGACGACATTCTGATCACCAGCCCTACTAAGGAGGCCTCTGAACTACCAAGCCAATAAAGGATAGAAGTTGTCCAAGAAAAAGCTCAAATATCACAGACTGCGGTGACCTGCCTGGGCTTCATTCTCACAGAAGGTCAGAGAAGCCCATCCCAGGAAAGGGAAGAAACCATTTTCAGCCTTACCCCTTTCTAAAACTAGAAGACAGCTTAGGGGTTCCTGGGGAGGCCAGGGTTTGCTGCTTCTGGATCCCTAGCTACAGTCTACTAGCTGGGCCTCTATATGAAACACTGAAAGGAAAAGATGATGATCCTTTTGAATAGAATCCAGAAGTGGCCTTTCAAGAATGGAAAGAGCAGTCAATTCAGACCCTTGCCCTGGAACTCCCTAATTTAGCTAAACCCTTTGACCTTTACATTCCCGGTGAAAGGTGAATCGCCATTGGAGAATTAGTGCAAAAACTGGGACCACTTGAAATGGAACAATGCAAGAATGCCATCCAGGTAGGATAAACTACGGTCACTAAGGGGCTTGGCCCACTGCCACATCTGGCCAAGATACTGGCGGTATCTAAAAACCTGGAAATCAGCAGCCCAAAAGGCCACCTCCCTCCTAAGGGAAAAGGACCCCACGTGGTGATCCTAACCACCAACCATGCCCTGAAGTTGCAGGGTTCGCTCCGTGGGCACACCGACCTCGAGTGAGGAGGCCCTCCAACTCCAACATCCAGAGAGATAACCGGGGGCAACAGGGCACCATGACGACTCGTGTGAACATCACTTGACCTGGAGTTTCTCTCATAAAACAACAAGAGTGTGTCCCAAAAGAGTAGACTACTGCTTGCAGGACTTACTGCACCCAGAGGGGAGCTAATAATCTTGGCGGGGGAACAGTATACCACACTGTCACCATAGAAAAGCCTACAGACACCGTGATGATGGTGGCCAATAAGACCGGCTGGACTCCTGTTTACTTCAAAAGGCTGTTGACTCAGTAGCCATCATGGTCCTTGATCACCACTGACCCTGGACTGTCTGGGAGTTGAGCGGGCAGGGCTCTGACACCTGGTGCTCTTTGTACGTTAATTCAGGGGCCTAACTGAAGAAAGCGCAGACTACTGGTCAGAGCATCTAGGCTGGCAGAGACGGTCAGCCTAAGGTGGCCGAACAAATGTGGGGCGGGGTGAAACCGGCCCCCACAGCGTCTCTGCACATCTCTTTCCTGGACCCTTAAAGGTCATTAGAATCTATAACACTTCCAATGCTGGTGCTCAGGTGGACGAGCAGGGAGGCAGGGGTCCTGGGGACAATCAACGTCACCGGGAGGCTGCTGGGGAGAAGCTCTGACCCTCGCCCCAGGGTATGAGGGCTCCCAACTCAGCACTCAGCAGTTACAGAAGAAGGGTCTGCACCCTCAGCACTCCAAGAATGAGGAACGGGACAAAAGGCAGAGGAGGGGTTTGTCCCCAGCAAAGCCCATTAAAAATCCCTGGGAGATAAAAATAGAATCTGGGCAATAAAGTCAAGTCTAACCTTTTTTATCCTTTGTGCTTTGTCTAATTTCACGTGCTCCTAGGGTCCCGCATGCAGAGGTTCCACACCCGGCACTTCAGACCAGATTTCCTAGTGCAGAATGGCTGGGTCGACACCTCAGCTCCTGGGGCCCAGTGCAGACTCCACGATATAGAGCCTGAGCTACAGCCAACCCGGCCCTCGAGAGCTCCGCCGCCTCCCTCCCTCCCACTGACTCTGACAGGATCTCTACACAGCAGCCCAGCCCACAGCCCACGGGGTAGTGCATGCTCTCACCTCTCCATTCTCTGATCAAAATATAAAGTTTCCTTTGCTTGTGAACCAAACTCAGTCTCGATCTGTTGGCCCCAATGACACTGGGCAGGGGGACACTTGTTGGGGTCCACTCTGGAGGATCAGTAACAGAAATTGAGACTATTGTAACCTCAATGAACAGATGTGTGAGCCAAACTGTAGTTAACATAGAACAGTGTATAAGGCTTGGGTAAAATAAGATGTTTTTAACACTTCCATTTGATATTTCCATCACTTTTTATAAGCAAGTTCAGTGAAAAGGTTTGTCTTATTTGTCAGGTCAATATTAGAGAAACGAAGTGATTTCTTTCCAAGGATGTACAGCTAATAATCTTGGTTAAACCTTCAATCTTGTTTTAAATGCTTTTCCATTGAAAATGATACCTCTCTTTCAGCTCCCCCATTTCTGAGAAGTATAAAATCTTATAATTTATTATTACCAAAGGGGAAAGGTGGGAGGAGGGATAAATTAACAGTTTGGAATGAACACATACACACTGCTATGTATAAAATAGATCATCAACAAGGAACTACTGTATAGCACAGGGAACTACACTCAACATTTTGCAATAACCTATAAGGGGAAATAATCTGAAAAAGAATAGATATTTTTATTGACATCATCTATCAATGACAGTTAAAGTGTAGCCTAAGGGAAGCTGGTGGTGAGTGCTTCTGACCCTGAAGACTTCAATCATCTAAAGTTTGGACTCTGCCTACTTCCCAAGGCCCTTAATGAACATATGTGTAGCCGTAGCTTAAAAACTTCCCCAGTTTGGGTTTCGGGGAGACACTGATTTTGAAAAAGCCCTGGTGTTCTCCTTACATGAATGGGACTCTTCCTACTGCTAAAACATGTCTGTCACACCCAGAGGATGGTATACCGTCTGATCGGGAAGAGTTTGGAAAAGGCATCTCATCTCCTCATCTCCTGGTGCTCGGGTTCACCCCTCCAGCGTCTTTACTAACAGTCTCCCCACTTGGAGATGTCAGCACTGTCAACATCCTGTTGCGTACAGTTTGGAATTTGTCCAGAGGATGAAGCGGAAGGATGAGGAACAATGAGAGACAAGTCCTAGGTGTTCAGACAGGCACATGTCACTCTAATTTCCAATCAGGAAGACGAATTGACCAAAGGCTACGGTTGCCCATGGAAACAGTATAGGGCTTGAGGAAATCCCGCTGCTTTGTGGCCAGTTCCCATAAACACGAGTTGAACAATGGAACTCAGGGGCAGTAAAATTCACAAAACTGCAGAGTTGAAAATATCCATCACTGAAAAATGTCTTGAGGAAAGTCAGAGAAAAGGACTTGTAAGCAAGGGAGAATGGCAGGAAAGGGATTTGAGGAGGTAGAAAGGACTCGCCATTAAGCACAAGAAAAGGAGCTGAACATTGCCAACATTGCAGTTGGCCAAAAAGGGTGTATGCGTTCTTTTCTGTATATATTCAAGAAAAGGGCATACACTTTTTTAGCCAACCAAACAGGTGGGCACTGGAAGTCAATACTACAAAAGATATCACTTCGCATCAGTCAGAAGAGCCATCCTCATAAAGCGTAAACAACAGAAATGCAGGACAGGGCAACGAGAAGAGGGAGCCCTGTGAGACTTATAGTGGAAATGTATATTGCCAACGGCCATTCTGGAGAAGTGTATTGTGTTTACTAAAGCATCTAAAAAATGAGCTACAGAGCATAGGGCACTTGCACTCATGGGCGTATATCTTGGGAAAAACAAAAATCGAGAGGACACAGGCACCCCAATGTTTACCCCCTCTCTGTTTAAAAGATCCTCGACTAGGATATAACTTAAATGTCTCTGGAGGGAAAAAATGGATAGAGATGTGGTACTTAGGTAGAGTGGAATATTATTCAGCCTGGAAATCAATGAAATATGGCCAGTTGTAACAACTCCGGAGGAGTTACGTATGATCATTCTAAGTGACAGAATTCAAAAAGAAAAAGACACATATCATAAGATATCACTTAAAGGTGGAATCCAAAATGGCTACACATGAAATAAATTACAAAACAAAAACATAGTCAAATATGTAGAAAACACGCATAAGGCTGCTAAACGGGAAAGGTGGGGAGGGGTGAGGCATCATCCAGGAGGTTGAAATTAGCAAAGATACCATTCCAAATACCAAACTGATAATCAACAAGGCCTACACGGTAGCTAAAAGAACTGCACTCAGCACACTCAAGTCACCGGAAAAGAATATATACGACTGGTAAGAATCTGAAAAAGAATTTATTGATGTCTCTCTGTACGCGAATCAAGTGGATGTACAGCAGCAAGAAACAGAGCTTTGAAAATCAGCTGTAACCAATATAGTAATAAATTGAAAAAAATAAACGACAGAGAGACAGAGAAAACCTCTTACAACTTTTCCTCAGGGACGGTGATGCAACATGGATTGAACACATCTAGACCCACAGCAGGATGAGACATAAGGCTGGAAACTGTTTGCGCTAAGAGAAATGTGAGGTTGGGTGAGGAAATGCACACCCTTTAAAGTAATACTACCTGGTACCCATTCAATGGGTCCCAAATCTGCAGGTTCAAGGGATCTTCCTACAGCTAAAACATGCATGGAAAACCCAGAGGACTGTACACCATGTGATCGGGAGATGTGTCTAAAATGCACCTCATTTATCCTCTCCTGGTGCTCCTGTTCACCATTCCAGCCACGCTACTTAGAATCTCCCCACTTGGAGAATCAGCACATTTAAACTTCTGTTTCACACATTTTGCAAATTGTGAGGAGGATGAACGGGAAGAGGGGGAACCAATGAGAGAAGAGTTGTAGGGGTTTGGACGGGCACATATCACTCTAATTTCCCATTAAGAATAAGAATTAAAGAAAGGCTCAGCCTGCCTCGCCGGAGCCAAAATAGGGCCTGAAGCAATCCTGCGGGTTTGAGGCCAGCTCACAAAAGAGCAACTTAAAAAATGGAGCTCAGGGTCACTGCAATTCACAAACCTGCAGAGTTATAAATGAAAACTAACGTCCAAAAATATGTTGAGGTAAGGCAAAGAAGAGGATCTGAATGCAAGACAGAATTGCAAGAAACAGATTTCAAGAGATAGATTGGACTCGTCTTTAACGCACATGAAAAGCGGCAGAATTTCGACAATGATGCAGTTGGCCCAAAAGGGCGTATGCGTTTTTTCCTGATTATATCCAGGAAAAAACGCATACGCACTTTATGGGCAACGAAGCAAGCAAGCAATGCAAATGTGCACAACAAAGAAGTCTCACTTCCCACCGGTCAAAAGGGCCATCCTAAAAAATTGTAAAAACCAGAAATGCAGGACAGGCCATGGAGAACAGGGAGCCTTTATACGCTGATGGGCAGTGTGTGAACTGCCGAGAGCCACTCTGGAGAAGTGTATGGTGGTTCCTAAATCATCTAAAAAACAGAGCTACAGAGCATAGGACACTTCCAATCATGGGAGTATATCTAGGGAAGTCTAAAAATCAACAAGACACAAGCACACCACAGTTTAGGGCTACTCTGTTTACAAGAACCTCAACTTCAGTACACCTTAAATATCCCAGGAAAGAGAACAATGGATAAAGAAGATGTGGTACTTATGTACAATGGAATATCTCTTCACCATGAAATCAATGTAATAAGGCTAGTAGAAGGATAAAGAGTGGATTTAGGTCCGATAATACTACTTGAAATAAGTCAAACAGAAAAAGAAACATATCATAAGATATCACTTATAGAGGGAGGGTAAATATGGCTGCACAAGAAATGAATTACAGAACAGAACAGTGTCTCACATTTAGAAAACACACTTATGTCAGCTTAAGGGGAAAGGAGAGGTGGGGTGATGCATAAAACCAGAGTTTGAAATTAGCACAGATACCGTTCAATAAACCAAATAGGTATTAGACAAGATCTACACCTTGCTCAATGAACAGGCCTCAACACACCCTATACACCGCAGAGAAATATATCTGAGGAATAAGAATCTTAAAACCCATGTATTGATATATCTCCATAAGGGAATCAAGTGTGTGCAGAGCGGCACAAACACAGCAGTGAAAAGGAGCTAAACCCCATTATAGAAATAAATTTTAAAAACAAAACGCTGAAACAATGAAAGAGAGAAAAATTCTTACAAAATTCGCTCAGGGGCTGTGATGCAACCTGGATTGACCACATATAAACCCACAGCTGGATAAGACATAAGGCTGGACACTTGGGGCTGACAGGATTGGTGAGCTTTGGTGAGCAACTGCCGAAAGTTTAATGCAATACTTCATGCTACTCAGTCCAAGGGTCCCAACACTCCAGGTTGAAGGGAATCTTCCTACAGCTAAACCATGCTTGGGAAACCCAGCGACTGGTATACCATATGATCGGGAAAGGTTTCTAAAACGCACCTCATTTTTCCTCTCCTGGGGCTCCGGATCGACATTCCAGCCGCTTTACTAACAACATCCCCACATGGAGTCAATGCCTTTAAGTTCTGGTATCGCACAGTCTGCAGTTAGTGCAGAGGATGAATGGGAATAGGGGGAACCAGTGAGAAACTAGCTGTAGCGGTTTCAATGGGCACATGTCACTCTAATATCACATCAGTAAGAAGAATTAACCAAAGGCACAGCAGGTGCCCCAGAAGAAAAATAGGGCTTCAAGGAATCCTTTGGTTATGGGGCAATACCACAAAAATAAGAGCTAAAAAATGGAGCTAAGGGCCACTGCAATTCAAAAACCTGCAGAGTTATAAAGGCCAACTATTTTTAAAAAATATATTGAGGTAAGGCTATGAAGAGGCATTGAAAGCAAGGCAGAATTGCAGGAAACCGATTTCAGGAGGTAGACTGGAATTGCATTGAAAGCATATGAAGAGAGTCAGAAACTCGACAATGATGCACTGGGCCAAAAAGGGCGTATGCGTTTTTTCCTGAATATATTCAGGAAAAAACGCATACGCCCTTTTTGGCCAACCAAGCAAGCTTGCAAAGGAAATCTGCACTACAATGAAGTCTCACTTCCCCCCGGTCAAAAGGGCCATCTGAAAAAAGTGTAAAATCCAGAAAGGCACGACAGGCCATGGAGAACTGGGAGCCTTCTTATGCTGATGGGCGGGATGTAAATTGCCAACAGCCACTCTGGAGAAGTGTATGGTGTTTCCTGAAACATCTAAAAAACAAAGCAACAGAGCCTAGGGCACTTCCACTTATGGTCCTATAGCTTAGGGAAATTAAAATCAAAAAGACACAGCCACCCCAAAGTTTGGGACGGCTCTGTTTACAAGAACCTCGTTTACAGTACAAGTTCAATATCGCAGAAAGTGAAAAATGGATAAAGAACTTGTGGTACTTACGTACAATGCAATATCACTCAGCAATGAAATCTATGTCATCAGGCCCGTAGCAGCATAATGAGTGGATGCAGGTATGATGATTCGAACTGAAATAAGTCACACAGAAAAGAAACATCATAAGGTATCACTAATACACAGAATGTGAACTTGGCTACACATGACCTGAATTACAAAACAGAACAGTGTCTCAAGTTTAGAAAACCAACTTATGCTTGCTTAAGGGGGAAGGTGAGTTGGGGTGCTGCATAAAACCAGAGATTGAAATGAGCACAGATAAAGTTCCTTAAGCCAAATATGGAATAGACAAGAGCTACTCCTTGCTCAACGAAATGGACTCAACACCCCATATTAAACGCCTAAGAATGTACCTGACTAGTAAGTATCTTAAAACCTATGGATTGCTATGTCTCCAAAAGAGAATCAAGCGTGTGTATAGGGGCATAAACGCAGCAGTGATAGGATTGGAGAGGTTCGGTGAGCAAATGAAGACCCTTTGAAGTCATATTGCATGGTACCCATTCCACGGGTTTCAACTACCCAGGTTTTAGGTATTCTTCCTTCAGCTAAAACATGCATGTGGAACCCAAGTATGATCAACCATGTGATCGGGAGACGTGTTCAAATATGTCTCAGTTTTCCTCCCCTGGTACTCGGGTGCAACATTCCAGACGCTTTACTAACACTCTCCCCACTTGGAAAGTCAGCGCCTTTAACCTCCTGTTTGGCCCAGTTTGCAATTTCTGCGGAAGATGAACAGGAATAGCGAGAACCAATGAGAGGCTAGCTGGAGGTGTCTGGACGGGCAAATTTAACTCTCATTTCCCACCAGGAAGAGGAAATAACCAAAGGCTCAGCGTGCCGTGCCGGAACCAGATTAGGGCCTGAAGCCATCCTGCGGTGTTGCGGCCAGCTCAAAAGAAAGCGAGTTGAAGAAAGGAGCTCAGGGGCACTGTAATTCACAAACCTGCAGAGTTATAAATGACAGCTATCGTCCAAAAATAGACTGAGGTAAGGCTGCCCAGAGGACTTGAAAGCGGGGCAGAATTGCAGGAAACCGATTTCAGGAGGTAGACTGGAATTGCATTGAAAGCATAGGAAAAGAGGCAGAACGTCCACAATGATGCACTTGGCCAAAAAGGGCGTATGCGTTTTTTCCTGAATATATTCAGGAAAAAACGCATACGCCCTTTTTGGCCAACCAAGCAAGCTTGCAAAGGAAATCTGCACTACAATGAAGTCTCACTTCCCCCCGGTCAAAAGGGCCATCTGAAAAAAGTGTAAAATCCAGAAAGGCAGGACAGGCCATGGAGAACTGGGAGCCTTGTTATGCTGATGGGCGGGATGTAAATTGCCAACAACCACTCGGGAGAAGTGTATGGTGTTTCCTGAAACATCTAAAAAACAAAGCAACAGAACCTAGGGCACTTCCACTTATGGTCCTATAGCTTAGGGAAATTAAAATCAAAAAGACACAGCCACCCCAAAGTTTGGAACGGCTCTGTTTACAAGAACCTCGTTTACAGTACAAGTTCAACATCGCAGAAAGTGAAAAATGGATAAAGAAGTTGTGGTATTTACTTACAAAGCAATATCACTCAGCAATGAAATCTGTGTCATCAGGCCCTTAGCAGCACAATGAGTGGATTCAGGTATGATGATTCTAACTGAAATAAGTCACGCAGAAAAAGAAACATTATAAGATATCAGTAATACACGGAATGTAAACTTGGCTACACAGGAACTGAATTACAGAACAGAACAGGGTCTCAAATTTAGAAAACCAACTTATGCTTGCTTAAGGGTAAAGGTGAGTTGGGGTGCTGCATAAAACCAGAGATTGAAATGAGCACAGATAAAGTTCCTTAAGTCAAATATGGAATAGACAAGAGCTACTCCTTGCTCAACGAAATGGACTCAACACCGCATATTAAACGCCTAAGAATGTACCTGACTAGTAAGTATCTTAAAACCTATGGATCGCTATGTCTCCGAAAGAGAATGAAGCATGTGTACAGGGGCATAAACGCAGCAGTGATAGGATTGGAGAGGTTCGGTGAGCAAATGAAGACCCTTTGAAGTCATATTGCATGGTACCCATTCCACGGGTTTCAACTACCCAGGTTTAAGGTATTCTTCCTTCATCTAAAACATGCATGTGGAACCCAAGTATGATCAACCATGTGAACGGGAGACGTGTTCAAATATGTCTCAGTTTTCTTCCCCTGGTACTCGGGTGCAACATTCCAGACGCTTTACTAATACTCTCCCCACTTGGAAAGTCAGCGCCTTTAACCTCCTGTTTGTCCCAGTTTGCCATTTCTGCGGAAGATGAACAGGAATAGCGAGAACCAATGAGAGGCTAGCTGGAGGTGTCTGGACGGGCAAATTTAACTCTCATTTCCCACCAGGAAGAGGAAATAACCAAAGGCTCAGCATGCCGGGCCGGAACCAGATTAGGGCCTGAAGACATCCTGCGGTGTTGCGGCCAGCTCACAAGAAAGCGAGTTGAAGAAAGGAGCTCAGGGGCACTGTAATTCACAAACCTGCAGAGTTATAAATGACAGCTATCGTCCAAAAATAGACTGAAGTAAGGCTGCCAAGAGGACTTGAAAGCGGGGCAGAATTGCAGGAAACCGATTTCAGGAGGTAGACTGGAATTGCATTGAAAGCATAGGAAAAGAGGCAGAACGTCCACAATGATGCACTTGGCCAAAAAGGGCGTATGCGTTTTTTCCTGAATATATTCAGGAAAAAACGCATACGCCCTTTTTGGCCAACCAAGCAAGCTTGCAAAGGAAATCTGCACTACAATAAAGTCTCACTTCCCCCCGGTCAAAAGGGCCATCTGAAAAAAGTGTAAAATCCAGAAAGGCAGGACAGGCCATGGAGAACTGGGAGCCTTGTTATGCTGATGGGCGGGATGTAAATTGCCAACAACCACTCGGGAGAAGTGTATGGTGTTTCCTGAAACATCTAAAAAACAAAGCAACAGAAACTAGGGCACTTCCACTTATGGTCCTATAGCTTAGGGAATTTAAAATCAAAAAGACACAGCCACCCCAAAGTTTGGAACGGCTCTGTTTACAAGAACCTCGTTTACAGTACAAGTTCAACATCGCAGAAATTGAAAAATGGATAAAGAAGTTGTGGTATTTACTTACAAAGCAATATCACTCAGCAATGAAATCTGTGTCATCAGGCCCTTAGCAGCACAATGAGTGGATTCAGGTATGATGATTCTAACTGAAATAAGTCACACAGAAAAAGAAATATCATAAGATATCAGTAATACACGGAATGGAAACTTGGCTACACAGGAACTGAATTACAGAACAGAACAGGGTCTCAAATTTAGAAAACCAACTTATGCTTGCTTAAGGGGAAAGGTGAGTTGGGGTGCTGCATAAAACCAGAGATTGAAATGAGCACAGATAAAGTTCCTTAAGCCAAATATGGAATAGACAAGAGCTACTCCTTGCTCAACGAAATGGACTCAACACCGCATATTAAACGCCTAAGAATGTACCTGACTAGTAAGTATCTTAAAACCTATGGATTGCTATGTCTCCGAAACAGAATCAAGCATGTGTACAGGGGCATAAACGCAGCAGTGATAGGATTGGAGAGGTTCGGTGAGCAAATGAAGACCCTTTGAAGTCATATTGCATGGTACCCATTCCACGGGTTTCAACTACCCAGGTTTTAGGTATTCTTCCTTCAGCTAAAACATGCATGTGGAACCCAAGTATGATCAACCATGTGATCGGGAGACGTGTTCAAATATGTCTCAGTTTTCCTCCCCTGGTACTCGGGTGCAACATTCCAGACGCTTTACTAACACTCTCCCCACTTGGAAAGTCAGCGCCTTTAACCTCCTGTTTGGCCCAGTTTGCAATTTCTGCGGAAGATGAACAGGAATAGCGAGAACCAATGAGAGGCTAGCTGGAGGTGTCTGGACGGGCAAATTTAACTCTCATTTCCCACCAGGAAGAGGAAATAACCAAAGGCTCAGCGTGCCGTGCCGGAACCAGATTAGGGCCTGAAGCCATCCTGCGGTGTTGCGGCCAGCTCAAAAGAAAGCGAGTTGAAGAAAGGAGCTCAGGGGCACTGTAATTCACAAACCTGCAGAGTTATAAATGACAGCTATCGTCCAAAAATAGACTGAAGTAAGGCTGCCAAGAGGACTTGAAAGCGGGGCAGAATTGCAGGAAACCGATTTCAGGAGGTAGACTGGAATTGCATTGAAAGCATAGGAAAAGAGGCAGAACGTCCACAATGATGCACTTGGCCAAAAAGGGCGTATGCGTTTTTTCCTGAATATATTCAGGAAAAAACGCATACGCCCTTTTTGGCCAACCAAGCAAGCTTGCAAAGGAAATCTGCACTACAATGAAGTCTCACTTCCCCCCGGTCAAAAGGGCCACCTGAAAAAAGTGTAAAATCCAGAAAGGCAGGACACGCCATGGAGAACTGGGAGCCTTGTTATGCTGAAGGGCGGGATGTAAATTGCCAACAAACACTCGGGAGAAGTGTATGGTGTTTCCTGAAACATCTAAAAAACAAAGCAACAGAGCCTAGGGCACTTCCACTTATGGTCCTATAGCTTAGGGAATTTAAAATCAAAAAGACACAGCCACCCCAAAATTTCGAACGGCTCTGTTTACAAGAACCTCGTTTACAGTACAAGTTCAACATCGCAGAAAGTGAAAAATGGATAAAGAAGTTGTGGTATTTACTTACAAAGCAATATCACTCAGCAATGAAATCTGTGTCATCAGGCCCTTAGCAGCACAATGAGTGGATTCAGGTATGATGATTCTAACTGAAATAAGTCACACAGAAAAAGAAACATCATAAGATATCAGTAATACACGGAATGTAAACTTGGCTACACAGGAACTGAATTACAGAACAGAACAGGGTCTCAAATTTAGAAAACCAACTTATGCTTGCTTAAGGGGAAAGGTGAGTTGGGGTGCTGCATAAAACCAGAGATTGAAATGAGCACAGATAAAGTTCCTTAAGCCAAATATGGAATAGACAAGAGCTACTCCTTGCTCAACGAAATGGACTCAACACCGCATATTAAACGCCTAAGAATGTACCTGACTAGTAAGTATCTTAAAACCTATGGATTGCTATGTCTCCGAAAGAGAATCAAGCATGTGTACAGGGGCATAAACGCAGCAGTGATAGGATTGGAGAGGTTCGGTGAGCAAATGAAGACCCTTTGAAGTCATATTGCATGGTACCCATTCCACGGGTTTCAAATACACAGGTTTAAGGTATTCTTCCTTCAGCTAAAACATGCATGTGGAACCCAAGTATGATCAACCATGTGAACGGGAGACGTGTTCAAATATGTCTCAGTTTTCCTCCCCTGGTACTCGGGTGCAACATTCCAGACGCTTTACTAACACTCTCCCCACTTGGAAAGTCAGCGCCTTTAACCTCCTGTTTGGCCCAGTTTGCAATTTCTGCGGAAGATGAACAGGAATAGCGAGAACCAATGAGAGACTAGCTGGAGGTTTCTGGACGGGCAAATTTAACTCTCATTTCCCACCAGGAAGAGGAAATAACCAAAGGCTCAGCATGCCATGCCGGAACCAGATTAGGGCCTGAAGACATCCTGCGGTGTTGCGGCCGGGTCACAAGAAAGCGAGTTGAAGAAAGGAGCTCAGGGGCACTGTAATTCACAAACCTGCAGAGTTATAAATGACAGCTATCGTCCAAAAATAGACTGAAGTAAGGCTGCCCAGTGGACTTGAAAGCGGGGCAGAATTGCAGGAAACCGATTTCAGGAGGTAGACTGGAATTGCATTGAAAGCATAGGAAAAGAGGCAGAACGTCCACAATGATGCACTTGGCCAAAAAGGGAGTATGCGTTTTTTCCGGAATATATTCAGGAAAAAACGCATACGCCCTTTTTGGCCAACCAAGCAAGCTTGCAAAGGAAATCTGCACTACAATGAAGTCTCACTTCCCCCCGGTCAAAAGGGACATCTGAAAAAAGTGTAAAATCCAGAAAGGCAGGACAGGCCATGGAGAACTGGGAGCCTTGTTATGCTGATGGGCGGGATGTAAATTGCCAACAACCACTCGGGAGAAGTGTATGGTGTTTTCTGAAACATCTAAAAAACAAAGCAACAGAACCTAGGGCACTTCCACTTATGGTCCTATAGCTTAGGGAAATTAAAATCAAAAAGACACAGCCACCCCAAAGTTTGGAACGGCTCTGTTTACAAGAACCTCGTTTACAGTACAAGTTCAACATCGCAGAAAGTGAAAAATGGATAAAGAAGTTGTGGTATTTACTTACAAAGCAATATCACTCAGCAATGAAATCTGTGTCATCAGGCACTTAGCAGCACAATGAGTGGATTCAGGTATGATGATTCTAACTGAAATAAGTCACACAGAAAAAGAAACATCATAAGATATCAGTAATACACGGAATGTAAACTTGGCTACACAGGAACTGAATTACAGAACAGAACAGGGTCTCAAATTTAGAAAACCAACTTATGCTTGCTTAAGGGGAAAGGTGAGTTGGGGTGCTGCATAAAACCAGAGATTGAAATGAGCACAGATAAAGTTCCTTAAGCCAAATATGGAATAGACAAGAGCTACTCCTTGCTCAACGAAATGGACTCAACACCGCATATTAAATGCCTAAGAATGTACCTGACTAGTAAGTATCTTAAAACCTATGGATTGCTATGTCTCCGAAAGAGAATCAAGCATGTGTACAGGGGCATAAACGCAGCAGTGATAGGATTGGAGAGGTTCGGTGAGCAAATGAAGACCCTTTGAAGTCATATTGCATGGTACCCATTCCACGGTTTTCAACTACCCAGGTTTAAGGTATTCTTCCTTCAGCTAAAACATGCATGTGGGAACTAGAGTATGATCAACCATGTGATCGGGAGACGTGTTCAAATATGTCTCAGTTTTCGTACCCTGGTACTCGGGTGCAACATTCCAGACGCTTTACTAACACTCTCCCCACTTGGAGAGTCAGTCCCTTTAACCTCCTGTTTGGCCCAGTTTGCAATTTCTGTGGAAGATGAACAGGAATAGCGAGAACCAATGAGAGACTAGCTGGAGGTGTCTGGATGGGCAAATTTAACTCTCATTTCCCACCAGGAAGAGGAATTAACCAAAGGCTCAGCGTGCCGTGCCAGAACCAGATTAGGGCCTGAAGACATCCTGCGGTGCTGCGGCCAGGTCACAAGAAAGCGAGTTGAAGAAAGGAGCTCAGGGGCACTGTAATTCACAAACCTGCAGAGTTATAAATGACAGCTATTGTCCAAAAATAGACTGAAGTAAGGCTGCCAAGAGGACTTGAAAGCGGGGCAGAATTGCAGGAAACCGATTTCAGGAGGTAGACTGGAATTGCATTGAAAGCATAGGAAAAGAGGCAGAACGTCCACAATGATGCACTTGGCCAAAAAGGGCGTATGCGTTTTTTCCTGAATATATTCAGGAAAAAACGCATACGCCCTTTTTGGCCAACCAAGCAAGCTTGCAAAGGAAATCTGCACTACAATGAAGTCTCACTTCCCCCCGGTCAAAAGGGCCATCTGAAAAAAGTGTAAAATCCAGAAAGGCAGGACACGCCATGGAGAACTGGGAGCCTTGTTATGCTGAAGGGCGGGATGTAAATTGCCAACAAACACTCGGGAGAAGTGTATGGTGTTTCCTGAAACATCTAAAAAACAAAGCAACAGAGCCTAGGGCACTTCCACTTATGGTCCTATAGCTTAGGGAATTTAAAATCAAAAAGACACAGCCACCCCAAAGTTTCGAACGGCTCTGTTTACAAGAACCTCGTTTACAGTACAAGTTCAACATCGCAGAAAGTGAAAAATGGATAAAGAAGTTGTGGTATTTACTTACAAAGCAATATCACTCAGCAATGAAATCTGTGTCATCAGGCCCTTAGCAGCACAATGAGTGGATTCAGGTATGATGATTCTAACTGAAATAAGTCACACAGAAAAAGAAACATCATAAGATATCACTAATACACGGAATGTAAACTTGGCTACACAGGAACTGAATTACAGAACAGAACAGGGTCTCAAATTTAGAAAACCAACTTATGCTTGCTTAAGGGGAAAGGTGAGTTGGGGTGCTGCATAAAACCAGAGATTGAAATGAGCACAGATAAAGTTCCTTAAGCCAAATATGGAATAGACAAGAGCTACTCCTTGCTCAACGAAATGGACTCAACACCGCATATTAAACGCCTAAGAATGTACCTGACTAGTAAGTATCTTAAAACCTATGGATTGCTATGTCTCCGAAAGAGAATCAAGCATGTGTACAGGGGCATAAACGCAGCAGTGATAGGATTGGAGAGGTTCGGTGAGCAAATGAAGACCCTTTGAAGTCATATTGCATGGTACCCATTCCACGGGTTTCAAATACACAGGTTTAAGGTATTCTTCCTTCAGCTAAAACATGCATGTGGAACCCAAGTATGATCAACCATGTGAACGGGAGACGTGTTCAAATATGTCTCAGTTTTCCTCCCCTGGTACTCGGGTGCAACATTCCAGACGCTTTACTAACACTCTCCCCACTTGGAAAGTCAGCGCCTTTAACCTCCTGTTTGGCCCAGTTTGCAATTTCTGCGGAAGATGAACAGGAATAGCGAGAACCAATGAGAGACTAGCTGGAGGTGTCTGGACGGGCAAATTTAACTCTCATTTCCCACCAGGAAGAGGAATTAACCAAAGGCTCAGCATGCCGGGCCGGAACCAGATTAGGGCCTGAAGACATCCTGCGGTGTTGCGGCCAGGTCACAAGAAAGCGAGTTGAAGAAAGGAGCTCAGGGGCACTGTAATTCACAAACCTGCAGAGTTATAAATGACAGCTATCGTCCAAAAATAGACTGAAGTAAGGCTGCCCAGAGGACTTGAAAGCGGGGCAGAATTGCAGGAAACCGATTTCAGGAGGTAGACTGGAATTGCATTGAAAGCATAGGAAAAGAGGCAGAACGTCCACAATGATGCACTTGGCCAAAAAGGGCGTATGCGTTCTTTCCTGAATATATTCAGGAAAAAACGCATACGCCCTTTTTGGCCAACCAAGCAAGCTTGCAAAGGAAATCTGCACTACAATGAAGTCTCACTTCCCCCCGGTCAAAAGGGCCATCTGAAAAAAGTGTAAAATCCAGAAAGGCAGGACAGGCCATGGAGAACTGGGAGCCTTGTTATGCTGATGGGCGGGATGTAAATTGCCAACAACCACTCGGGAGAAGTGTATGGTGTTTCCTGAAACATCTAAAAAACAAAGCAACAGAACCTAGGGCACTTCCACTTATGGTCCTATAGCTTAGGGAAATTAAAATCAAAAAGACACAGCCACCCCAAAGTTTGGAACGGCTCTGTTTACAAGAACCTCGTTTACAGTACAAGTTCAACATCGCAGAAAGTGAAAAATGGATAAAGAAGTTGTGGTATTTACTTACAAAGCAATATCACTCAGCAATGAAATCTGTGTCATCAGGCACTTAGCAGCACAATGAGTGGATTCAGGTATGATGATTCTAACTGAAATAAGTCACACAGAAAAAGAAACATCATAAGATATCAGTAATACACGGAATGTAAACTTGGCTACACAGGAACTGAATTACAGAACAGAACAGGGTCTCAAATTTAGAAAACCAACTTATGCTTGCTTAAGGGGAAAGGTGAGTTGGGGTGCTGCATAAAACCAGAGATTGAAATGAGCACAGATAAAGTTCCTTAAGCCAAATATGGAATAGACAAGAGCTACTCCTTGCTCAACGAAATGGACTCAACACCGCATATTAAACGCCTAAGAATGTACCTGACTAGTAAGTATCTTAAAACCTATGGATTGCTATGTCTCCGAAAGAGAATCAAGCATGTGTACAGGGGCATAAACGCAGCAGTGATAGGATTGGAGAGGTTCGGTGAGCAAATGAAGACCCTTTGAAGTCATATTGCATGGTACCCATTCCACGGGTTTCAAATACACAGGTTTAAGGTATTCTTCCTTCAGCTAAAACATGCATGTGGAACCCAAGTATGATCAACCATGTGAACGGGAGACGTGTTCAAATATGTCTCAGTTTTCCTCCCCTGGTACTCGGGTGCAACATTCCAGACGCTTTACTAACACTCTCCCCACTTGGAAAGTCAGCGCCTTTAACCTCCTGTTTGGCCCAGTTTGCAATTTCTGCGGAAGATGAACAGGAATAGCGAGAACCAATGAGAGACTAGCTGGAGGTGTCTGGACGGGCAAATTTAACTCTCATTTCCCACCAGGAAGAGGAAATAACCAAAGGCTCAGCATGCCGTGCCGGAACCAGATTAGGGCCTGAAGACATCCTGCGGTGTTGCGGCCAGGTCACAAGAAAGCGAGTTGAAGAAAGGAGCTCAGGGGCACTGTAATTCACAAACCTGCAGAGTTATAAATGACAGCTATCGTCCAAAAATAGACTGAAGTAAGGCTGCCCAGAGGACTTGAAAGCGGGGCAGAATTGCAGGAAACCGATTTCAGGAGGTAGACTGGAATTGCATTGAAAGCATAGGAAAAGAGGCAGAACGTCCACAATGATGCACTTGGCCAAAAAGGGCGTATGCGTTTTTTCCTGAATATATTCAGGAAAAAACGCATACGCCCTTTTTGGCCAACCAAGCAAGCTTGCAAAGGAAATCTGCACTACAATGAAGTCTCACTTCCCCCCGGTCAAAAGGGCCATCTGAAAAAAGTGTAAAATCCAGAAAGGCAGGACAGGCCATGGAGAACTGGGAGCCTTGTTATGCTGATGGGCGGGATGTAAATTGCCAACAACCACTCGGGAGAAGTGTATGGTGTTTCCTGAAACATCTAAAAAACAAAGCAACAGAACCTAGGGCACTTCCACTTATGGTCCTATAGCTTAGGGAAATTAAAATCAAAAAGACACAGCCACCCCAAAGTTTGGAACGGCTCTGTTTACAAGAACCTCGTTTACAGTACAAGTTCAACATCGCAGAAAGTGAAAAATGGATAAAGAAGTTGTGGTATTTACTTACAAAGCAATATCACTCAGCAATGAAATCTGTGTCATCAGGCACTTAGCAGCACAATGAGTGGATTCAGGTATGATGATTCTAACTGAAATAAGTCACACAGAAAAAGAAACATCATAAGATATCAGTAATACACGGAATGTAAACTTGGCTACACAGGAACTGAATTACAGAACAGAACAGGGTCTCAAATTTAGAAAACCAACTTATGCTTGCTTAAGGGGAAAGGTGAGTTGGGGTGCTGCATAAAACCAGAGATTGAAATGAGCACAGATAAAGTTCCTTAAGCCAAATATGGAATAGACAAGAGCTACTCCTTGCTCAACGAAATGGACTCAACACCGCATATTAAATGCCTAAGAATGTACCTGACTAGTAAGTATCTTAAAACCTATGGATTGCTATGTCTCCGAAAGAGAATCAAGCATGTGTACAGGGGCATAAACGCAGCAGTGATAGGATTGGAGAGGTTCGGTGAGCAAATGAAGACCCTTTGAAGTCATATTGCATGGTACCCATTCCACGGGTTTCAACTACCCAGGTTTAAGGTATTCTTCCTTCAGCTAAAACATGCATGTGGGAACTAGAGTATGATCAACCATGTGATCGGGAGACGTGTTCAAATATGTCTCAGTTTTCGTACCCTGGTACTCGGGTGCAACATTCCAGACGCTTTAGTAACACTCTCCCCAGTTGGAGAGTCAGTCCCTTTAACCTCCTGTTTGGCCCAGTTTGCAATTTCTGTGAAAGATGAACGGGAATAGCGAGAACCAATGAGAGACTAGCTGGAGGTGTCTGGATGGGCAAATTTAACTCTCATTTCCCACCAGGAAGAGGAATTAACCAAAGGCTCAGCGTGCCGTGCCAGAACCAGATTAGGGCCTGAAGACATCCTGCGGTGTTGCGGCCAGGTCACAAGAAAGCGAGTTGAAGAAAGGAGCTCAGGGGCACTGTAATTCACAAACCTGCAGAGTTAAAAATGACAGCTATTGTCCAAAAATAGACTGAAGTAAGGCTGCCAAGAGGACTTGAAAGCGGGGCAGAATTGCAGGAAACCGATTTCAGGAGGTAGACTGGAATTGCATTGAAAGCATAGGAAAAGAGGCAGAACGTCCACAATGATGCACTTGGCCAAAAAGGGCGTATGCGTTTTTTCCTGAATATATTCAGGAAAAAACGCATACGCCCTTTTTGGCCAACCAAGCAAGCTTGCAAAGGAAATCTGCACTACAATGAAGTCTCACTTCCCCCCGGTCAAAAGGGCCATCTGAAAAAAGTGTAAAATCCAGAAAGGCAGGACAGGCCATGGAGAACTGGGAGCCTTGTTATGCTGATGGGCGGGATGTAAATTGCCAACAACCACTCGGGAGAAGTGTATGGTGTTTCCTGAAACATCTAAAAAACAAAGCAACAGAGCCTAGGGCACTTCCACTTATGGTCCTATAGCTTAGGGAAATTAAAATCAAAAAGACACAGCCACCCCAAAGTTTGGAACGGCTCTGTTTACAAGAACCTCGTTTACAGTACAAGTTCAACATCGCAGAAAGTGAAAAATGGATAAAGAAGTTGTGGTATTTACTTACAAAGCAATATCACTCAGCAATGAAATCTGTGTCATCAGGCACTTAGCAGCACAATGAGTGGATTCAGGTATGATGATTCTAACTGAAATAAGTCACACAGAAAAAGAAACATCATAAGATATCAGTAATACACGGAATGTAAACTTGGCTACACAGGAACTGAATTACAGAACAGAACAGGGTCTCAAATTTAGAAAACCAACTTATGCTTGCTTAAGGGGAAAGGTGAGTTGGGGTGCTGCATAAAACCAGAGATTGAAATGAGCACAGATAAAGTTCCTTAAGCCAAATATGGAATAGACAAGAGCTACTCCTTGCTCAACGAAATGGACTCAACACCGCATATTAAACGCCTAAGAATGTACCTGACTAGTAAGTATCTTAAAACCTATGGATTGCTATGTCTCCGAAAGAGAATCAAGCATGTGTACAGGGGCATAAACGCAGCAGTGATAGGATTGGAGAGGTTCGGTGAGCAAATGAAGACCCTTTGAAGTCATATTGCATGGTACCCATTCCACGGGTTTCAAATACACAGGTTTAAGGTATTCTTCCTTCAGCTAAAACATGCATGTGGAACCCAAGTATGATCAACCATGTGAACGGGAGACGTGTTCAAATATGTCTCAGTTTTCCTCCCCTGGTACTCGGGTGCAACATTCCAGACGCTTTACTAACACTCTCCCCACTTGGAAAGTCAGCGCCTTTAACCTCCTGTTTGGCCCAGTTTGCAATTTCTGCGGAAGATGAACAGGAATAGCGAGAACCAATGAGAGACTAGCTGGAGGTGTCTGGACGGGCAAATTTAACTCTCATTTCCCACCAGGAAGAGGAAATAACCAAAGGCTCAGCATGCCGTGCCGGAACCAGATTAGGGCCTGAAGACATCCTGCGGTGTTGCGGCCAGGTCACAAGAAAGCGAGTTGAAGAAAGGAGCTCAGGGGCACTGTAATTCACAAACCTGCAGAGTTATAAATGACAGCTATCGTCCAAAAATAGACTGAAGTAAGGCTGCCCAGAGGACTTGAAAGCGGGGCAGAATTGCAGGAAACCGATTTCAGGAGGTAGACTGGAATTGCATTGAAAGCATAGGAAAAGAGGCAGAACGTCCACAATGATGCACTTGGCCAAAAAGGGCGTATGCGTTTTTTCCTGAATATATTCAGGAAAAAACGCATACGCCCTTTTTGGCCAACCAAGCAAGCTTGCAAAGGAAATCTGCACTACAATGAAGTCTCACTTCCCCCCGGTCAAAAGGGCCATCTGAAAAAAGTGTAAAATCCAGAAAGGCAGGACAGGCCATGGAGAACTGGGAGCCTTGTTATGCTGATGGGCGGGATGTAAATTGCCAACAACCACTCGGGAGAAGTGTATGGTGTTTCCTGAAACATCTAAAAAACAAAGCAACAGAACCTAGGGCACTTCCACTTATGGTCCTATAGCTTAGGGAAATTAAAATCAAAAAGACACAGCCACCCCAAAGTTTGGAACGGCTCTGTTTACAAGAACCTCGTTTACAGTACAAGTTCAACATCGCAGAAAGTGAAAAATGGATAAAGAAGTTGTGGTATTTACTTACAAAGCAATATCACTCAGCAATGAAATCTGTGTCATCAGGCACTTAGCAGCACAATGAGTGGATTCAGGTATGATGATTCTAACTGAAATAAGTCACACAGAAAAAGAAACATCATAAGATATCAGTAATACACGGAATGTAAACTTGGCTACACAGGAACTGAATTACAGAACAGAACAGGGTCTCAAATTTAGAAAACCAACTTATGCTTGCTTAAGGGGAAAGGTGAGTTGGGGTGCTGCATAAAACCAGAGATTGAAATGAGCACAGATAAAGTTCCTTAAGCCAAATATGGAATAGACAAGAGCTACTCCTTGCTCAACGAAATGGACTCAACACCGCATATTAAATGCCTAAGAATGTACCTGACTAGTAAGTATCTTAAAACCTATGGATTGCTATGTCTCCGAAAGAGAATCAAGCATGTGTACAGGGGCATAAACGCAGCAGTGATAGGATTGGAGAGGTTCGGTGAGCAAATGAAGACCCTTTGAAGTCATATGGCATGGTACCCATTCCACGGGTTTCAACTACCCAGGTTTAAGGTATTCTTCCTTCAGCTAAAACATGCATGTGGGAACTAGAGTATGATCAACCATGTGATCGGGAGACGTGTTCAAATATGTCTCAGTTTTCGTACCCTGGTACTCGGGTGCAACATTCCAGACGCTTTAGTAACACTCTCCCCAGTTGGAGAGTCAGTCCCTTTAACCTCCTGTTTGGCCCAGTTTGCAATTTCTGTGAAAGATGAACAGGAATAGCGAGAACCAATGAGAGACTAGCTGGAGGTGTCTGGATGGGCAAATTTAACTCTCATTTCCCACCAGGAAGAGGAATTAACCAAAGGCTCAGCGTGCCGTGCCAGAACCAGATTAGGGCCTGAAGCCATCCTGCGGTGTTGCGGCCAGCTCAAAAGAAAGCGAGTTGAAGAAAGGAGCTCAGGGGCACTGTAATTCACAAACCTGCAGAGTTATAAATGACAGCTATCGTCCAAAAATAGACTGAAGTAAGGCTGCCAAGAGGACTTGAAAGCGGGGCAGAATTGCAGGAAACCGATTTCAGGAGGTAGACTGGAATTGCATTGAAAGCATAGGAAAAGAGGCAGAACGTCCACAATGATGCACTTGGCCAAAAAGGGCGTATGCGTTTTTTCCTGAATATATTCAGGAAAAAACGCATACGCCCTTTTTGGCCAACCAAGCAAGCTTGCAAAGGAAATCTGCACTACAATGAAGTCTCACTTCCCCCCGGTCAAAAGGGCCATCTGAAAAAAGTGTAAAATCCAGAAAGGCAGGACACGCCATGGAGAACTGGGAGCCTTGTTATGCTGAAGGGCGGGATGTAAATTGCCAACAAACACTCGGGAGAAGTGTATGGTGTTTCCTGAAACATCTAAAAAACAAAGCAACAGAGCCTAGGGCACTTCCACTTATGGTCCTATAGCTTAGGGAATTTAAAATCAAAAAGACACAGCCACCCCAAAATTTCGAACGGCTCTGTTTACAAGTACCTCGTTTACAGTACAAGTTCAACATCGCAGAAAGTGAAAAATGGATAAAGAAGTTGTGGTATTTACTTACAAAGGAATATCACTCAGCAATGAAATCTGTGTCATCAGGCCCTTAGCAGCACAATGAGTGGATTCAGGTATGATGATTCTAACTGAAATAAGTCACACAGAAAAAGAAACATCATAAGATATCAGTAATACACGGAATGGAAACTTGGCTACACAGGAACTGAATTACAGAACAGAACAGGGTCTCAAATTTAGAAAACCAACTTATGCTTGCTTAAGGTGAAAGGTGAGTTGGGGTGCTGCATAAAACCAGAGATTGAAATGAGCACAGATAAAGTTCCTTAAGCCAAATATGGAATAGACAAGAGCTACTCCTTGCTCAACGAAATGGACTCAACACCGCATATTAAACGCCTAAGAATGTACCTGACTAGTAAGTATCTTAAAACCTATGGATTGCTATGTCTCCGAAAGAGAATCAAGCATGTGTACAGGGGCATAAACGCAGCAGTGATAGGATTGGAGAGGTTCGGTGAGCAAATGAAGACCCTTTGAAGTCATATTGCATGGTACCCATTCCACGGGTTTCAAATACACAGGTTTAAGGTATTCTTCCTTCAGCTAAAACATGCATGTGGAAGCCAAGTATGATCAACCATGTGAACGGGAGACGTGTTCAAATATGTCTCAGTTTTCCTCCCCTGGTACTCGGGTGCAACATTCCAGACGCATTACTAACACTCTCCCCACTTGGAAAGTCAGCGCCTTTAACCTCGTGTTTGGCCCAGTTTGCAATTTCTGCGGAAGATGAACAGGAATAGTGAGAACCAATGAGAGACTAGCTGGAGGTGTCTGGACGGGCAAATTTAACTCTCATTTCCCACCAGGAAGAGGAAATAACCAAAGGCTCAGCATGCCGTGCCGGAACCAGATTAGGGCCTGAAGACATCCTGCGGTGTTGCGGCCAGGTCACAAGAAAGCGAGTTGAAGAAAGGAGCGCAGGGGCACTGTAATTCACAAACCTGCAGAGTTATAAATGACAGCTATCGTCCAAAAATAGACTGAAGTAAGGCTGCCCAGAGGACTTGAAAGCGGGGCAGAATTGCAGGAAACCGATTTCAGGAGGTAGACTGGAATTGCATTGAAAGCATAGGAAAAGAGGCAGAACGTCCACAATGATGCACTTGGCCAAAAAGGGCGTATGCGTTTTTTCCTGAATATATTCAGGAAAAAACGCATACGCCCTTTTTGGCCAACCAAGCAAGCTTGCAAAGGAAATCTGCACTACAATGAAGTCTCACTTCCCCCCGGTCAAAAGGGCCATCTGAAAAAAGTGTAAAATCCAGAAAGGCAGGACAGGCCATGGAGAACTGGGAGCCTTGTTATGCTGATGGGCGGGATGTAAATTGCCAACAACCACTCAGGAGAAGTGTATGGTGTTTCCTGAAACATCTAAAAAACAAAGCAACAGAACCTAGGGCACTTCCACTTATGGTCCTATAGCTTAGGGAAATTAAAATCAAAAAGACACAGCCACCCCAAAGTTTGGAACGGCTCTGTTTACAAGAACCTCGTTTACAGTACAAGTTCAACATCGCAGAAAGTGAAAAATGGATAAAGAACTTGTGGTACTTACGTACAATGCAGTATCACTCAGCAATGAAATCTATGTCATCAGGCCCGTAGCAGCATAATGAGTGGATTCAGGTACGATGATTCTAACTGAAATAAGTCACACAGAAAAAGAAACATCATAAGATATCACTAATACACGGAATGTAAACTTGGCTATACAGGAACTGAATTACAGAACAGAACAGGGTCTCAAATTTAGAAAACCAACTTATGCTTGCTTAAGGGTAAAGGTGAGTTGGGGTGCTGCATAAAACCAGAGATTGAAATGAGCACAGATAAAGTTCCTTAAGCCAAATATGGAATAGACAAGAGCTACTCCTTGCTCAACGAAATGGACTCAACACCGCATATTAAACGCCTAAGAATGTACCTGTCTAGTAAGTATCTTAAAACCTATGGATTGCTATGTCTCCGAAAGAGAATCAAGCATGTGTACAGGGGCATAAACGCAGCAGTGATAGGATTGGAGAGGTTCGGTGAGCAAATGAAGACCGTTTGAAGTCATATTGCATGGTACCCATTTCACGGGTTTCAACTACCCAGGTTTAAGGTATTCTTCCTTCAGCTAAAACATGCATGTGGAACCTAGAGTATGATCAACCATGTGATCGGGAGACGTGTTCAAATATGTCTCAGTTTTCGTACCCTGGTACTCGGGTGCAACATTCCAGACGCTTACTAACACTCTCCCCACTTGGAGAGTCAGTCCCTTTAACCTCCTGTTTGGCCCAGTTTGCAATTTCTGCGGAAGATGAACAGGAATAGCGAAAATCAATGAGAGACTAGCTGGAGGTGTCTGGACGGGCAAATTTAACTCTCATTTCCCACCAGGAAGAGGAATTAACCAAAGGCTCAGCGTGCCGTGCCAGAACCAGATTAGGGCCTGAAGCCATCCTGCGGTGTTGCGGCCAGGTCACAAGAAAGCGAGTTGAAGAAAGGAGCTCAGGGGCACTGTAATTCACAAACCTGCAGAGTTATAAATGACAGCTATCGTCCAAAAATAGACTGAAGTAAGGCTGCCAAGAGGACTTGAAAGCGGGGCAGCATTGCAGGAAACCGATTTCAGGAGGTAGACTGGAATTGCATTGAAAGCATAGGAAAAGAGGCAGAACGTCCACAATGATGCACTTGGCCAAAAAGGGCGTATGCGTTTTTTCCTGAATATATTCAGGAAAAAACGCATACGCCCTTTTTGGCCAACCAAGCAAGCTTGCAAAGGAAATCTGCACTACAATGAAGTCTCACTTCCCCCCCGGTCAAAAGGGCCATCTGAAAAAAGTGTAAAATCCAGAAAGGCAGGACAGGCCATGGAGAACTGGGAGCCTTGTTATGCTGATGGGCGGGATGTAAATTGCCAACAACCACTCGGGAGAAGTGTATGGTGTTTCCTGAAACATCTAAAAAACAAAGCAACAGAGCCTAGGGCACTTCCACTTATGGTCCTATAGCTTAGGGAATTTAAAATCAAAAAGACACAGCCACCCCAAAGTTTGGAACGGCTCTGTTTACAAGAACCTCGTTTACAGTACAAGTTCAACATCACAGAAATTGAAAAATGGATAAAGAAGTTGTGGTATTTACTTACAAAGCAATATCACTCAGCAATGAAATCTGTGTCATCAGGCCCTTAGCAGCACAATGAGTGGATTCAGGTATGATGATTCTAACTGAAATAAGTCACACAGAAAAAGAAACATCATAAGATATCAGTAATACACGGAATGGAAACTTGGCTACACAGGAACTGAATTACAGAACAGAACAGGGTCTCAAATTTAGAAAACCAACTTATGCTTGCTTAAGGGGAAAGGTGAGTTGGGGTGCTGCATAAAACCAGAGATTGAAATGAGCACAGATAAAGTTCCTTAAGCCAAATATGGAATAGACAAGAGCTACTCCTTGCTCAACGAAATGGACTCAACACCGCATATTAAACGCCTAAGAATGTACCTGACTAGTAAGTATCTTAAAACCTATGGATTGCTATGTCTCCGAAACAGAATCAAGCATGTGTACAGGGGCATAAACGCAGCAGTGATAGGATTGGAGAGATTCGGTGAGGAAATGAAGACCCATTGAAGTCATATTGCATGGTACCCATTACACGGGTCTTAACTCTCCAGGTTTAAGGTATTCTTCCTTCAGCTAAAACATGCATGTGGAACCCAGAGTATGATCAACCGTGTGAACGGGAGACGTGTTCAAATATGTCTCAGTTTTCCTCCCCTGGTACTCGGGTGCAACATTCCAGACGCTTTACTAACACTCTCCCGACTTGGAGAGTCAGTCCCTTTAACCTCCTGTTTGGCCCAGTTTGCAATTTCTGCGGAAGATGAACAGGAATAGCGAGAACCAATGAGAGACTAGCTGGAGGTGTCTGGACGGGCAAATTTAACTCTCATTTCCCACCAGGAAGAGGAATTAACCAAAGGCTCAGCGTGCCGTGCCGGAACCAGATTAGGGCCTGAAGCCATCCTGCGGTGTTGCGGCCAGCTCACAAGAAAGCGAGTTGTAGAAAGGAGCTCAAGGGCACTGTAATTCACAAACCTGCAGAGTTATAAATGACAGCTATCGTCCAAAGATAGACTGAAGTAAGGCTGCCAAGAGGACTTGAAAGCGGGGCAGAATTGCAGGAAACCGATTTCAGGAGGTAGACTGAAATTGCATTGAAAGCATAGGAAAAGAGGCAGAACGTACACAATGATGCACTTGGCCAAAAAGGGCGTATGCGTTTTTTCCTGAATATATTCAGGAAAAAACGCATACGCCCTTTTTGGCCAACCAAGCAAGCTTGCAAAGGAAATCTGCACTACAATGAAGTCTCACTTCCACCTGGTCAAAAGGGCCATCTGAAAAAAGTGTAAAATCCATAAAGGCACGACAGGCCATGGAGAACTGGGAGCCTTCTTATGCTGATGGGCGGGATGTAAATTGCCAACAGCCACTCTGGAGAAGTGTATGGTGTTTCCTGAAACATCTAAAAAACAAAGCAACAGAGCCTAGGGCACTTCCACTTATGGTCCTATAGCTTAGGGAAATTAAAATCAAAAAGACACAGCCACCCCAAAGTTTGGGACGCCTCCGTTTACAAGAACCTCGTTTACCATACAAGTTCAATATCACAGAAAGTGAAAAATGGATAAAGAACTTGAGGTACTTACGTACAATGCAGTATCACTCAGCAATGAAATCTATGTCATCAGGCCCTTAGCAGCATAATGAGTGGATTCAGGTACGATGATTCTAACTGAAATAAGTCACACAGAAAAAGAAACATCATAAGATATCAGTAATACACGGAATGGAAACTTGGCTACACAGGAACTGCATTCCAAAACAGAACAGGGTCTCAAATTTAGAAAACCAACTTATGCTTGCTTAAGGGGAAAGGTGAGTTGGGGTGCTGCATAAAACCAGAGATTGAAATGAGCACAGATAAAGTTCCTTAAGCCAAATATGGAATAGACAAGAGCTACTCCTTGCTCAACGAAATGGACTCAACACCGCATATTAAACGCCTAAGAATGTACCTGACTAGTAAGTATCTTAAAACCTATGGATTGCTATGTCTCCAAAAGAGAATCAAGCGTGTGTACAGGGGCATAAACGCAGCAGTGATAGGATTGGAGAGGTTTGGTGAGGAAATGAAGACCATTGAAGTCATATTGAATGGTACCCATTCCACGG
The DNA here is from genome assembly GCF_949987515.2 of Delphinus delphis. Classification (NCBI taxonomy): domain Eukaryota; kingdom Metazoa; phylum Chordata; class Mammalia; order Artiodactyla; family Delphinidae; genus Delphinus; species Delphinus delphis. Next base: position 79,520 of record NW_027192931.1, on the reverse strand, counting down.
GTTTCAACTACCCAGGTTTAAGGTATTCTTCCTTCAGCTAAAACATGCATGTGGAACCCAGAGTATGATCAACCATGTGATCGGGAGACGTGTTCAAATATGTCTCAGTTTTCGTACCCTGGTACTCGGGTGCAACATTCCAGACGCTTTACTAACACTCTCCCGACTTGGAGAGTCAGTCCCTTTAACCTCCAGTTTGGCCCAGTTTGCAATTTCTGCGGAAGATGAACAGGAATAGCGAGAACCAATGAGAGACTAGCTGGAGGTGTCTGGACGGGCAAGTTTAACTCTCATTTCCCACCAGGAAGAGGAAATAACCAAAGGCTCAGCGTGCCGTGCCGGAACCAGATTAGGGCCTGAAGCCATCCTGCGGTGTTGCGGCCAGGTCACAAGAAAGCGAGTTGAAGAAAGGAGCTCAGGGGCACTGTAATTCACAAACCTGCAGAGTTATAAATGACAGCTATCGTCCAAAAATAGACTGAAGTAAGGCTGCCAAGAGGACTTGACAGCGGGGCAGCATTGCAGGAAACCGATTTCAGGAGGTAGACTGGAATTGCATTGAAAGCATAGGAAAAGAGGCAGAACGTCCACAATGATGCACTTGGACAAAAAGGGCGTATTAGTTTTTTCCTTAATATATTCAGGAAAAAACGCATACGCCCTTTTTGGCCAACCAAGCAAGCTTGCAAAGGAAATCTGCACTACAATGAAGTCTCACTTCCCCCCGGTCAAAAGGGCCATCTGAAAAAAGTGTAAAATCCAGAAAGGCAGGACAGGCCATGGAGAACTGGGAGCCTTGTTATGCTGAAGGGCGGGATGTAAATTGCGAACAACCACTCGGGAGAAGTGTATGGTGTTTCCTGAAACATCTAAAAAACAAAGCAACAGAGCCTAGGGCACTTCCACTTATGGTCCTATAGCTTAGGGAATTTAAAATCAAAAAGACACAGCCACCCCAAAGTTTGGAACGGCTCTGTTTACAAGAACCTCGTTTAAAACACAAGTTCAACATCGCAGAAAGTGAAAAATGGATAAAAAAGTTGTGGTATTTACTTACAAAGCAATATCACTCAGCAATGAAATCTGTGTCATCAGGCCCTTAGCAGCACAATGAGTGGATTCAGGTATGATGATTCTAACTGAAATAAGTCACACAGAAAAAGAAACATCATAAGATATCAGTAATACACGGAATGGAAACTTGGCTACACAGGAACTGTATTACAGAACAGAACAGGGTCTCAAATTTAGAAAACCAACTTATGCTTGCTTAAGGGGAAAGGTGAGTTGGGGTGCTGCATAAAACCAGAGATTGAAATGAGCACAGATAAAGTTCCTTAAGCCAAATATGGAATAGACAAGAGCTACTCCTTGCTCAACGAAATGGACTCAACACCGCATATTAAACGCCTAAGAATGTACCTGACTAGTAAGTATCTTAAAACCTATGGATTGCTATGTCTCCGAAAGAGAATCAAGCATGTGTACAGGGGCATAAACGCAGCAGTGATAGGATTGGAGAGGTTCGGTGAGCAAATGAAGACCCTTTGAAGTCATATTGCATGGTACCCATTCCACGGGTTTCAAATACACAGGTTTAAGGTATTCTTCCTTCAGCTAAAACATGCATGTGGAACCCAAGTATGATCAACCATGTGAACGGGAGACGTGTTCAAATATGTCTCAGTTTTCCTCCCCTGGTACTCGGGTGCAACATTCCAGACGCTTTACTAACACTCTCCCCACTTGGAGAGTCAGCGCCTTTAACCTCCTGTTTGGCCCAGTTTGCAATTTCTGCGGAAGATGAACAGGAATAGCGAGAACCAATGAGAGACTAGCTGGAGGTGTCTGGACGGGCAAATTTAACTCTCATTTCCCACCAGGAAGAGGAAATAACCAATGGCTCAGCATGCTGTGCCGGAACCAGATTAGGGCCTGAAGACATCCTGCGGTGTTGCGGCCAGGTCACAAGAAAGCGAGTTGAAGAAAGGAGCTCAGGGGCACTGTAATTCACAAACCTGCAGAGTTATAAATGACAGCTATCGTCCAAAAATAGACTGAAGTAAGGCTGCCAAGAGGACTTGAAAGCGGGGCAGAATTGCAGGAAACCGATTTCAGGAGGTAGACTGGAATTGCATTGAAAGCATAGGAAAAGAGGCAGAACGTCCACAATGATGCACTTGGCCAAAAAGGGCGTATGCGTTTTTTCCTGAATATATTCAGGAAAAAATGCATACGCCCTTTTTGGCCAACCAAGCAAGCTTGCAAAGGAAATCTGCACTACAATGAAGTCTCACTTCCCCCTGGTCAAAAGGGCAGTCTGAAAAAAGTGTAAAATCCAGAAAGGCAGGACAGGCCATGGAGAACTGGGAGCCTTGTTATGCTGATGGGTGGGATGTAAATTGCCAACAACCACTCGGGAGAAGTGTATGGTGTTTCCTGAAACATCTAAAAAACAAAGCAACAGAGCCTAGGGCACTTCCACTTATGGTCCTATAGCTTAGGGAAATTAAATTCAAAAAGACACAGCCACCCCAAAGTTTGGAACGGCTCTGTTTACAAGAACCTCGTTTACAGTACAAGTTCAACATCGCAGAAAGTGAAAAATGGATAAAGAACTTGTGGTACTTACGTACAATGCAGTATCACTCAGCAATGAAATCTATGTCATCAGGCCCGTAGCAGCATAATGAGTGGATTCAGGTACGATGATTCTAACTGAAATAAGTCACACAGAAAAAGAAACATCATAAGATATCACTAATACACGGAATGTAAACTTGGCTACACAGGAACTGAATTACAGAACAGAACAGGGTCTCAAATTTAGAAAACCAACTTATGCTTGCTTAAGGGTAAAGGTGAGTTGGGGTGCTGCATAAAACCAGAGATTGAAATGAGCACAGATAAAGTTCCTTAAGCCAAATATGGAATAGACAAGAGCTACTCCTTGCTCAACGAAATGGACTCAACACCGCATATTAAATGCCTAAGAATGTACCTGACTAGTAAGTATCTTAAAACCTATGGATTGCTATGTCTCCGAAAGAGAATCAAGCATGTGTACAGGGGCATAAACGCAGCAGTGATAGGATTGGAGAGGTTCGGTGAGCAAATGAAGACCCTTTGAAGTCATATTGCATGGTACCCATTCCACGGGTTTCAAATACACAGGTTTAAGGTATTCTTCCTTCAGCTAAAACATGCATGTGGAACCCAAGTATGATCAACCATGTGAACGGGAGACGTGTTCAAATATGTCTCAGTTTTCCTCCCCTGGTACTCGGGTGCAACATTCCAGACGCTTTACTAACACTCTCCCCACTTGGAGAGTCAGCGCCTTTAACCTCCTGTTTGGCCCAGTTTGCAATTTCTGTGGAAGATGAACAGGAATAGCGAGAACCAATGAGAGACTAGCTGGAGGTGTCTGGACGGGCAAATTTAACTCTCATTTCCCACCAGGAAGAGGAAATAACCAATGGCTCAGCATGCTGTGCCGGAACCAGATTAGGGCCTGAAGACATCCTGCGGTGTTGCGGCCAGCTCACAAGAAAGCGAGTTGAAGAAAGGAGCTCAGGGGCACTGTAATTCACAAACCTGCAGAGTTATAAATGACAGCTATCGTCCAAAAATAGACTGAAGTAAGGCTGCCAAGAGGACTTGAAAGCGGGGCAGAATTGCAGGAAACCGATTTCAGGAGGTAGACTGGAATTGCATTGAAAGCATAGGAAAAGAGGCAGAACGTCCACAATGATGCACTTGGCCAAAAAGGGCGTATGCGTTTTTTCCTGAATATATTCAGGAAAAAATGCATACGCCCTTTTTGGCCAACCAAGCAAGCTTGCAAAGGAAATCTGCACTACAATGAAGTCTCACTTCCCCCTGGTCAAAAGGGCCATCTGAAAAAAGTGTAAAATCCAGAAAGGCAGGACAGGCCATGGAGAACTGGGAGCCTTGTTATGCTGATGGGTGGGATGTAAATTGCCAACAACCACTCGGGAGAAGTGTATGGTGTTTCCTGAAACATCTAAAAAACTAAGCAACAGAGCCTAGGGCACTTCCACTTATGGTCCTATAGCTTAGGGAAATTAAATTCAAAAAGACACAGCCACCCCAAAGTTTGGAACGGCTCTGTTTACAAGAACCTCGTTTACAGTACAAGTTCAACATCGCAGAAAGTGAAAAATGGATAAAGAACTTGTGGTACTTACGTACAATGCAGTATCACTCAGCAATGAAATCTATATCATCAGGCCCGTAGCAGCATAATGAGTGGATTCAGGTACGATGATTCTAACTGAAATAAGTCACACAGAAAAAGAAACATCATAAGATATCACTAATACACGGAATGTAAACTTGGCTACACAGGAACTGAATTACAGAACAGAACAGGGTCTCAAATTTAGAAAACCAACTTATGCTTGCTTAAGGGTAAAGGTGAGTTGGGGTGCTGCATAAAACCAGAGATTGAAATGAGCACAGATAAAGTTCCTTAAGCCAAATATGGAATAGACAAGAGCTACTCCTTGCTCAACGAAATGGACTCAACACCGCATATTAAATGCCTAAGAATGTACCTGACTAGTAAGTATCTTAAAACCTATGGATTGCTATGTCTCCGAAAGAGAATCAAGCATGTGTACAGGGGCATAAACGCAGCAGTGATAGGATTGGAGAGGTCGGTGAGCAAATGAAGACCCTTTGAAGTCATATTGCATGGTACCCATTCCACGGGTTTCAACTACCCAGGTTTAAGGTATTCTTCCTTCAGCTAAAACATGCATGTGGGACCTAGAGTATGATCAACCATGTGATCGGGAGACGTGTTCAAATATGTCTCAGTTTTCGTACCCTGGTACTCGGGTGCAACATTCCAGACGCTTTACTAACACTCTCCCCACTTGGAGAGTCAGTCCCTTTAACCTCCTGTTTGGCCCAGTTTGCAATTTCTGTGGAAGATGAACAGGAATAGCGAGAACCAATGAGAGACTAGCTGGAGGTGTCTGGATGGGCAAATTTAACTCTCATTTCCCACCAGGAAGAGGAATTAACCAAAGGCTGAGCGTGCCGTGCCAGAACCAGATTAGGGCCTGAAGACATCCTGCGGTGTTGCGGCCAGGTCACAAGAAAGCGAGTTGAAGAAAGGAGCTCAGGGGCACTGTAATTCAGAAACCTGCAGAGTTATAAATGACAGCTATCGTCCAAAAACAGACTGAAGTAAGGCTGCCAAGAGGACTTGAAAGCGGGGCAGAATTGCAGGAAACCGATTTCAGGAGGTAGACTGGAATTGCATTGAAAGCATAGGAAAAGAGGCAGAACGTCCACAATGATGCACTTGGCCAAAAAGGGCGTATGCGTTTTTTCCTGAATATATTCAGGAAAAAACGCATACGCCCTTTTTGGCCAACCAAGCAAGCTTGCAAAGGAAATCTGCACTACAATGAAGTCTCACTTCCCCCCGGTCAAAAGGGCCATCTGAAAAAAGTGTAAAATCCAGAAAGGCAGGACAGGCCATGGAGAACTGGGAGCCTTGTTATGCTGATGGGCGGGATGTAAATTGCCAACAACCACTAGGGAGAAGTGTATGGTGTTTCCTGAAACATCTAAAAAACAAAGCAACAGAGCCTAGGGCACTTCCACTTATGGTCCTATAGCTTAGGGAATTTAAAATCAAAAAGACACAGCCACCCCAAAGTTTGGAACGGCTCTGTTTACAAGAACCTCGTTTACAGTACAAGTTCAACATCGCAGAAATTGAAAAATGGATAAAGAATTTGTGGTATTTACTTACAAAGCAATATCACTCAGCAATGAAATCTGTGTCATCAGGCCCTTAGCAGCACAATGAGTGGATTCAGGTATGATGATTCTAACTGAAATAAGTCACACAGAAAAAGAAACATCATAAGATATCAGTAATACACGGAATGGAAACTTGGCTACACAGGAACTGAATTACAGAACAGAACAGGGTCTCAAATTTAGAAAACCAACTTATGCTTGCTTAAGGGGAAAGGTGAGTTGGGGTGCTGCATAAAACCAGAGATTGAAATGAGCACAGATAAAGTTCCTTAAGCCAAATATGGAATAGACAAGAGCTACTCCTTGCTCAACGAAATGGACTCAACACCGCATATTAAACGCCTAAGAATGTACCTGACTAGTAAGTATCTTAAAACCTATGGATTGCTGTCTCCGAAACAGAATCAAGCATGTGTACAGGGGCATAAACGCAGCAGTGATAGGATTGGAGAGGTTCGGTGAGCAAATGAAGACCCTTTGAAGTCATATTGCATGGTACCCATTCCACGGGTTTCAACTACCCAGGTTTTAGGTATTCTTCCTTCAGCTAAAACATGCATGTGGAACCCAAGTATGATCAACCATGTGAACGGGAGACGTGTTCAAATATGAATCAGTTTTCCTCCCCTGGTACTCGGGTGCAACATTCCAGACGCTTTACTAACACTCTCCCCACTTGGAAAGTCAGCGCCTTTAACCTCCTGTTTGGCCCAGTTTGCAATTTCTGCGGAAGATGAACAGGAATAGCGAGAACCAATGAGAGGCTAGCTGGAGGTGTCTGGACGGGCAAATTTAACTCTCATTTCCCACCAGGAAGAGGAAATAACCAAAGGCTCAGCGTGCCGTGCCGGAACCAGATTAGAGCCTGAAGCCATCCTGCGGTGTTGCGGCCAGCTCAAAAGAAAGCGAGTTGAAGAAAGGAGCTCAGGGGCACTGTAATTCACAAACCTGCAGAGTTATAAATGACAGCTATCGTCCAAAAATAGACTGAAGTAAGGCTGCCAAGAGGACTTGAAAGCGGGGCAGAATTGCAGGAAACCGATTTCAGGAGGTAGACTGGAATTGCATTGAAAGCATAGGAAAAGAGGCAGAACGTCCACAATGATGCACTTGGCCAAAAAGGGCGTATGCGTTTTTTCCTGAATATATTCAGGAAAAAACGCATACGCCCTTTTTGGCCAACCAAGCAAGCTTGCAAAGGAAATCTGCACTACAATGAAGTCTCACTTCCCCCCGGTCAAAAGGGCCATCTGAAAAAAGTGTAAAATCCAGAAAGGCAGGACAGGCCATGGAGAAATGGGAGCCTTGTTATGCTGATGGGCGGGATGTAAATTGCCAACAACCACTCGGGAGAAGTGTATGGTGTTTCCTGAAACATCTAAAAAACAAAGCAACAGAGCCTAGGGCACTTCCACTTATGGTCCTATAGCTTAGGGAATTTAAAATCAAAAAGACACAGCCACCCCAAAGTTTCGAACGGCTCTGTTTACAAGAACCTCGTTTACAGTACAAGTTCAACATCGCAGAATGTGAAAAATGGATAAAGAACTTGTGGTACTTACGTACAATGCAGTATCACTCAGCAATGAAATCTATGTCATCAGGCCCTTAGCAGCATAATGAGTGGATTCAGGTACGATGATTCTAACTGAAATAAGTCACACAGAAAAAGAAACATCATAAGATACCACTAATACACGGAATGTAAACTTGGCTACACAGGAACTGAATTACAGAACAGAACAGGGTCTCAAATTTAGAAAACCAACTTATGCTTGCTTAAGGGTAAAGGTGAGTTGGGGTGCTGCATAAAACCAGAGATTGAAATGAGCACAGATAAAGTTCCTTAAGCCAAATATGGAATAGACAAGAGCTACTCCTTGCTCAACGAAATGGACTCAACACCGCATATTAAATGCCTAAGAATGTACCTGACTAGTAAGTATCTTAAAACCTATGGATTGCTATGTCTCCGAAAGAGAATCAAGCATGTGTACAGGGGCATAAACGCAGCAGTGATAGGATTGGAGAGGTTCGGTGAGCAAATGAAGACCCTTTGAAGTCATATTGCATGGTACCCATTCCACGGGTTTCAACTACCCAGGTTTAAGGTATTCTTCCTTCAGCTAAAACATGCATGTGGGACCTAGAGTATGATCAACCATGTGATCGGGAGACGTGTTCAAATATGTCTCAGTTTTCCTCCCCTGGTACTCGGGTGCAACATTCCAGACGCTTTACTAACACTCTCCCCACTTGGAAAGTCAGCGCCTTTAACCTCCTGTTTGGCCCAGTTTGCAATTTCTGCGGAAGATGAACAGGAATAGCGAGAACCAATGAGAGGCTAGCTGGAGGTGTCTGGACGGGCAAATTTAACTCTCATTTCCCACCAGGAAGAGGAAATAACCAAAGGCTCAGCGTGCCGTGCCGGAACCAGATTAGAGCCTGAAGCCATCCTGCGGTGTTGCGGCCAGCTCAAAAGAAAGCGAGTTGAAGAAAGGAGCTCAGGGGCACTGTAATTCACAAACCTGCAGAGTTATAAATGACAGCTATCGTCCAAAAATAGACTGAAGTAAGGCTGCCAAGAGGACTTGAAAGCGGGGCAGAATTGCAGTAAACCGATTTCAGGAGGTAGACTGGAATTGCATTGCAAGCATAGGAAAAGAGGCAGAACGTCCACAATGATGCACTTGGCCAAAAAGGGCGTATGCGTTTTTTCCTGAATATATTCAGGAAAAAACGCATACGCCCTTTTTGGCCAACCAAGCAAGCTTGCAAAGGAAATCTGCACTACAATGAAGTCTCACTTCCCCCCGGTCAAAAGGGCCATCTGAAAAAAGTGTAAAATCCAGAAAGGCAGGACAGGCCATGGAGAACTGGGAGCCTTGTTATGCTGATGGGCGGGATGTAAATTGCCAACAACCACTCGGGAGAAGTGTATGGTGTTTCCTGAAACATCTAAAAAACAAAGCAACAGAGCCTAGGGCACTTCCACTTATGGTCCTATAGCTTAGGGAATTTAAAATCAAAAAGACACAGCCACCCCAAAGTTTGGAACGGCTCTGTTTACAAGAACCTCGTTTACAGTACAAGTTCAACATCGCAGAAATTGAAAAATGGATAAAGAACTTGTGGTACTTACGTACAATGCAGTATCACTCAGCAATGAAATCTATGTCATCAGGCCCTTAGCAGCACAATGAGTGGATTCAGGTACGATGATTCTAACTGAAATAAGTCACACAGAAAAAGAAACATCATAAGATATCAGTAATACACGGAATGTAAACTTGGCTACACAGGAACTGAATTACAGAACAGAACAGGGTCTCAAATTTAGAAAACCAACTTATGCTTGCTTAAGGGTAAAGGTGAGTTGGGGTGCTGCATAAAACCAGAGATTGAAATGAGCACAGATAAAGTTCCTTAAGCCAAATATGGAATAGACAAGAGCTACTCCTTGCTCAACGAAATGGACTCAACACCGCATATTAAATGCCTAAGAATGTACCTGACTAGTAAGTATCTTAAAACCTATGGATTGCTATGTCTCCGAAAGAGAATCAAGCATGTGTACAGGGGCATAAACGCAGCAGTGATAGGATTGGAGAGGTTCGGTGAGCAAATGAAGACCCTTTGAAGTCATATTGCATGGTACCCATTCCACGGGTTTCAACTACCCAGGTTTAAGGTATTCTTCCTTCAGCTAAAACATGCATGTGGGACCTAGAGTATGATCAACCATGTGATCGGGAGACGTGTTCAAATATGTCTCAGTTTTCGTACCCTGGTACTCGGGTGCAACATTCCAGACGCTTTACTAACACTCTCCCCACTTGGAGAGTCAGTCCCTTTAACCTCCTGTTTGGCCCAGTTTGCAATTTCTGTGGAAGATTAACAGGAATAGCGAGAACCAATGAGAGACTAGCTGGAGGTGTCTGGATGGGCAAATTTAACTCTCATTTCCCACCAGGAAGAGGAATTAACCAAAGGCTCAGCGTGCCGTGCCAGAACCAGATTAGGGCCTGAAGACATCCTGCGGTGTTGCGGCCAGGTCACAAGAAAGCGAGTTGAAGAAAGGAGCTCAGGGGCACTGTAATTCACAAACCTGCAGAGTTATAAATGACAGCTATCGTCCAAAAATAGACTGAAGTAAGGCTGCCAAGAGGACTTGAAAGCGGGGCAGAATTGCAGGAAACCGATTTCAGGAGGTAGACTGGAATTGCATTGAAAGCATAGGAAAAGAGGCAGAACGTCCACAATGATGCACTTGGCCAAAAAGGGCGTATGCGTTTTTTCCTGAATATATTCAGGAAAAAACGCATACGCCCTTTTTGGCCAACCAAGCAAGCTTGCAAAGGAAATCTGCACTACAATGAAGTCTCACTTCCCCCCGGTCAAAAGGGCCATCTGAAAAAAGTGTAAAATCCAGAAAGGCAGGACAGGCCATGGAGAACTGGGAGCCTTGTTATGCTGATGGGCGGGATGTAAATTGCCAACAACCACTCGGGAGAAGTGTATGGTGTTTCCTGAAACATCTAAAAAACAAAGCAACAGAGCCTAGGGCACTTCCACTTATGGTCCTATAGCTTAGGGAATTTAAAATCAAAAAGACACAGCCACCCCAAAGTTTGGAACGGCTCTGTTTACAAGAACCTCGTTTACAGTACAAGTTCAACATCGCAGAAATTGAAAAATGGATAAAGAAGTTGTGGTATTTACTTACAAAGCAATATCACTCAGCAATGAAATCTGTGTCATCAGGCCCTTAGCAGCACAATGAGTGGATTCAGGTATGATGATTCTAACTGAAATAAGTCACACAGAAAAAGAAACATCATAAGATATCAGTAATACACGGAATGTAAACTTGGCTACACAGGAACTGAATTACAGAACAGAACAGGGTCTCAAATTTAGAAAACCAACTTATGCTTGCTTAAGGGGAAAGGTGAGTTGGGGTGCTGCATAAAACCAGAGATTGAAATGAGCACAGATAAAGTTCCTTAAGCCAAATATGGAATAGACAAGAGCTACTCCTTGCTCAACGAAATGGACTCAATACCGCATATTAAACGCCTAAGAATGTACCTGACTAGTAAGTATCTTAAAACCTATGGATTGCTATGTCTCCGAAACAGAATCAAGCATGTGTACAGGGGCATAAACGCAGCAGTGATAGGATTGGAGAGGTTCGGTGAGCAAATGAAGACCCTTTGAAGTCATATTGCATGGTACCCATTCCACGGGTTTCAACTACCCAGGTTTTAGGTATTCTTCCTTCAGCTAAAAGATGCATGTGGAACCCAAGTATGATCAACCATGTGAACGGGAGACGTGTTCAAATATGTCTCAGTTTTCCTCCCCTGGTACTCGGGTGCAACATTCCAGACGCTTTACTAACACTCTCCCCACTTGGAAAGTCAGCGCCTTTAACCTCCTGTTTGGCCCAGTTTGCAATTTCTGCGGAAGATGAACAGGAATAGCGAGAACCAATGAGAGCCTAGCTGGAGGTGTCTGGACGGGCAAATTTAACTCTCATTTCCCACCAGGAAGAGGAAATAACCAAAGGCTCAGCGTGCCGTGCCGGAACCAGATTAGAGCCTGAAGCCATCCTGCGGTGTTGCGGCCAGCTCAAAAGAAAGCGAGTTGAAGAAAGGAGCTCAGGGGCACTGTAATTCACAAACCTGCAGAGTTATAAATGACAGCTATCGTCCAAAAATAGACTGAAGTAAGGCTGCCAAGAGGACTTGAAAGCGGGGCAGAATTGCAGGAAACCGATTTCAGGAGGTAGACTGGAATTGCATTGAAAGCATAGGAAAAGAGGCAGAACGTCCACAATGATGCACTTGGCCAAAAAGGGCGTATGCGTTTTTTCCTGAATATATTCAGGAAAAAACGCATACGCCCTTTTTGGCCAACCAAGCAAGCTTGCAAAGGAAATCTGCACTACAATGAAGTCTCACTTCCCCCCGGTCAAAAGGGCCATCTGAAAAAAGTGTAAAATCCAGAAAGGCAGGACAGGCCATGGAGAACTGGGAGCCTTGTTATGCTGAAGGGCGGGATGTAAATTGCCAACAAACACTCGGGAGAAGTGTATGGTGTTTCCTGAAACATCTAAAAAACAAAGCAACAGAGCCTAGGGCACTTCCACTTATGGTCCTATAGCTTAGGGAATTTAAAATCAAAAAGACACAGCCACCACAAAGTTTCGAATGGCTCTGTTTACAAGAACCTCGTTTACAGTACAAGTTCAACATCGCAGAAAGTGAAAAATGGATAAAGAACTTGTGGTACTTACGTACAATGCAGTATCACTCAGCAATGAAATCTATGTCATCAGGCCCTTAGCAGCATAATGAGTGGATTCAGGTACGATGATTCTAACTGAAATAAGTCACACAGAAAAAGAAACATCATAAGATATCAGTAATACACGGAATGTAAACTTGGCTACACAGGAACTGAATTACAGAACAGAACAGGGTCTCAAATTTAGAAAACCAACTTATGCTTGCTTAAGGGGAAAGGTGAGTTGGGGTGCTGCATAAAACCAGAGATTGAAATGAGCACAGATAAAGTTCCTTAAGCCAAATATGGAATAGACAAGAGCTACTCCTTGCTCAACGAAATGGACTCAACACCGCATATTAAACGCCTAAGAATGTACCTGACTAGTAAGTATCTTAAAACCTATGGATTGCTATGTCTCCGAAAGAGAATCAAGCATGTGTACAGGGGCATAAACGAAGCAGTGATAGGATTGGAGAGGTTCGGTGAGCAAATGAAGACCCTTTGAAGTCATATTGCATGGTACCCATTCCACAGGTTTCAACTACCCAGGTTTAAGGTATTCTTCCTTCAGCTAAAACATGCATGTGGAACCCAGGTATGATCAACCATGTGAACGGGAGACGTGTTCAAATATGTCTCAGTTTTCGTACCCTGGTACTCGGGTGCAACATTCCAGACGCTTTACTAACACTCTCCCCACTTGGAAAGTCAGCGCCTTTAACCTCCTGTTTGGCCCAGTTTGCAATTTCTGCGGAAGATGAACAGGAATAGCGAGAACCAATGAGAGACTAGCTGGAGGTGTCTGGACGGGCAAATTTAACTCTCATTTCCCACCAGGAAGAGGAAATAACCAAAGGCTCAGCATGCCGTGCCGGAACCAGATTAGGGCCTGAAGCCATCCTGCGGTGTTGCGGCCAGGTCACAAGAAAGCGAGTTGAAGAAAGGAGCTCAGGGGCACTGTAATTCACAAACCTGCAGAGTTATAAATGACAGCTATCGTCCAAAAATAGACTGAAGTAAGGCTGCCAAGAGGACTTGAAAGCGGGGCAGAATTGCAGGAAACCGATTTCAGGAGGTAGACTCAAATTGCATTGAAAGCATAGGAAAAGAGGCAGAACGTCCACAATGATGCACTTGGCCAAAAAGGGCGTATGCGTTTTTTCCTGAATATATTCAGGAAAAAACGCATACGCCCTTTTTGGCCAACCAAGCAAGCTTGCAAAGGAAATCTGCACTACAATGAAGTCTCACTTCCCCCCGGTCAAAAGGGCCATCTGAAAAAAGTGTAAAATCCAGAAAGGCAGGACAGGCCATGGAGAAGTGGGAGCCTTCTTATGCTGATGGGCGGGATGTAAATTGCCAACAACCACTCGGGAGAAGTGTATGGTGTTTCCTGAAACATCTAAAAAACAAAGCAACAGAGCCTAGGGCACTTCCACTTATGGTCCTATAGCTTAGGGAAATTAAAATCAAAAAGACACAGCCACCCCAAAGTTTGGAACGGCTCTGTTTACAAGAACCTCGTTTACAGTACAAGTTCAACATCGCAGAAAGTGAAAAATGGATAAAGAACTTGTGGTACTTACGTACAATGCAGTATCACTCAGCAATGAAATCTATGTCATCAGGCCCGAAGCAGCATAATGAGTGGATTCAGGTACGATGATTCTAACTGAAATAAGTCACACAGAAAAAGAAACATCATAAGATATCACTAATACACGGAATGTAAACTTGGCTATACAGGAACTGAATTACAGAACAGAACAGGGTCTCAAATTTAGAAAACCAACTTATGCTTGCTTAAGGGTAAAGGTGAGTTGGGGTGCTGCATAAAACCAGAGATTGAAATGAGCACAGATAAAGTTCCTTAAGCCAAATATGGAATAGACAAGAGCTACTCCTTGCTCAACGAAATGGACTCAACACCGCATATTAAACGCCTAAGAATGTACCTGACTAGTAAGTATCTTAAAACCTATGGATTGCTATGTCTCCGAAAGAGAATCAAGCATGTGTACAGGGGCATAAACGCAGCAGTGATAGGATTGGAGAGGTTCGGTGAGCAAATGAAGACCCTTTGAAGTCATATTGCATGGTACCCATTCCACGGGTTTCAACTACCCAGGTTTAAGGTATTCTTCCTTCAGCTAAAACATGCATGTGGAACCCAAGTATGATCAACCATGTGAACGGGAGACGTGTTCAAATATGTCTCAGTTTTCCTCCCCTGGTACTCGGGTGCAACATTCCAGACGCTTTACTAACACTCTCCCCACTTGGAAAGTCAGCGCCTTTAACCTCCTGTTTGGCCCAGTTTGCAATTTCTGCGGAAGATGAACAGGAATAGCGAGAACCAATGAGAGGCTAGCTGGAGGTGTCTGGACGGGCAAATTTAACTCTCATTTCCCACCAGGAAGAGGAAATAACCAAAGGCTCAGCGTGCCGTGCCGGAACCAGATTAGGGCCTGAAGACATCCTGCGGTGTTGCGGCCAGGTCACAAGAAAGCGAGTTGAAGAAAGGAGCTCAGGGGCACTGTAATTCACAAACCTGCAGAGTTATAAATGACAGCTATCGTCCAAAAATAGACTGAAGTAAGGCTGCAAAGAGGACTTGAAAGCGGGGCAGAATTGCAGGAAACCGATTTCAGGAGGTAGACTGGAATTGCATTGAAAGCATAGGAAAAGAGGCAGAACGTCCACAATGATGCACTTGGCCAAAAAGGGCGTATGCGTTTTTTCCTGAATATATTCAGGAAAAAACGCATACGCCCTTTTTGGCCAACCAAGCAAGCTTGCAAAGGAAATCTGCACTACAATGAAGTCTCACTTCCCCCCGGTCAAAAGGGCCATCTGAAAAAAGTGTAAAATCCAGAAAGGCAGGACAGGCCATGGAGAACTGGGAGCCTTGTTATGCTGATGGGCGGGATGTAAATTGCCAACAACCACTCGGGAGAAGTGTATGGTGTTTCCTGAAACATCTAAAAAACAAAGCAACAGAGCCTAGGGCACTTCCACTTATGGTCCTATAGCTTAGGGAAATTAAATTCAAAAAGACACAGCCACCCCAAAGTTTGGAACGGCTCTGTTTACAAGAACCTCGTTTACAGTACAAGTTCAACATCGCAGAAAGTGAAAAATGGATAAAGAACTTGTGGTACTTACGTACAATGCAGTATCACTCAGCAATGAAATCTATGTCATCAGGCCGTAGCAGCATAATGAGTGGATTCAGGTACGATGATTCTAACTGAAATAAGTCACACAGAAAAAGAAACATCATAAGATATCACTAATACACGGAATGTAAACTTGGCTACACAGGAACTGAATTACAGAACAGAACAGGGTCTCAAATTTAGAAAACCAACTTATGCTTGCTTAAGGGGAAAGGTGAGTTGGGGTGCTGCATAAAACCAGAGATTGAAATGAGCACAGATAAAGTTCCTTAAGCCAAATATGGAATAGACAAGAGCTACTCCTTGCTCAACGAAATGGACTCAACACCGCATATTAAACGCCTAAGAATGTACCTGTCTAGTAAGTATCTTAAAACCTATGGATTGCTATGTCTCCGAAAGAGAATCAAGCATGTGTACAGGGGCATAAACGCAGCAGTGATAGGATTGGAGAGGTTTGTGAGCAAATGAAGACCCTTTGAAGTCATATTGCATGGTACCCATTACACAGGTCTCAACTCTCCAGGTTTAAGGTATTCTTCCTTCAGCTAAAACATGCATGTGGAACCCAGAGTATGATCAACCGTGTGAACGGGAGACGTGTTCAAATATGTCTCAGTTTTCCTCCCCTGGTACTCGGGTGCAACATTCCAGACGCTTTACTAACACTCTCCCGACTTGGAGAGTCAGTCCCTTTAACCTCCTGTTTTGCCCAGTTTGCAATTTCTGCGGAAGATGAACAGGAATAGCGAGAACCAATGAGAGACTAGCTGGAGGTGTCTGGACGGGCAAATTTAACTCTCATTTCCCACCAGGAAGAGGAATTAACCAAAGGCTCAGCGTGCCGTGCCGGAACCAGATTAGGGCCTGAAGCCATCCTGCGGTGTTGCGGCCAGGTCACAAGAAAGCGAGTTGAAGAAAGGAGCTCAGGGGCACTGTAATTCACAAACCTGCAGAGTTATAAATGACAGCTATCGTCCAAAAATAGACTGAAGTAAGGCTGCCAAGAGGACTTGAAAGTGGGGCAGAATTGCAGGAAACCGATTTCAGGAGGTAGACTCAAATTGCATTGAAAGCATAGGAAAAGAGGCAGAAGGTACACAATGATGCACTTGGCCAAAAAGGGCGTATGCGTTTTTTCCTGAATATATTCAGGAAAAAACGCATACGCCCTTTTTGGCCAACCAAGCAAGCTTGCAAAGGAAATCTGCACTACAATGAAGTCTCACTTCCCCCCGGTCAAAAGGGCCATCTGAAAAAAGTGTAAAATCCAGAAAGGCAGGACAGGCCATGGAGAACTGGGAGCCTTGTTATGCTGATGGGCGGGATGTAAATTGCCAACAACCACTCGGGAGAAGTGTATGGTGTTTCCTGAAACATCTAAAAAACAAAGCAACAGAGCCTAGGGCACTTCCACTTATGGTCCTATAGCTTAGGGAATTTAAAATCAAAAAGACACAGCCACCCCAAAGTTTGGAACGGCTCTGTTTACAAGAACCTCGTTTACAGTACAAGTTCAACATCGCAGAAATTGAAAAATGGATAAAGAAGTTGTGGTATTTACTTACAAAGCAATATCACTCAGCAATGAAATCTGTGTCATCAGGCCCTTAGCAGCACAATGAGTGGATTCAGGTATGATGATTCTAACTGAAATAAGTCACACAGAAAAAGAAACATCATAAGATATCAGTAATACACGGAATGTAAACTTGGCTACACAGGAACTGAATTACAGAACAGAACAGGGTCTCAAATTTAGAAAACCAACTTATGCTTGCTTAAGGGGAAAGGTGAGTTGGGGTGCTGCATAAAACCAGAGATTGAAATGAGCACAGATAAAGTTCCTTAAGCCAAATATGGAATAGACAAGAGCTACTCCTTGCTCAACGAAATGGACTCAACACCGCATATTAAACGCCTAAGAATGTACCTGACTAGTAAGTATCTTAAAACCTATGGATTGCTATGTCTCCGAAAGAGAATCAAGCATGTGTACAGGGGCATAAACGCAGCAGTGATAGGATTGGAGAGGTTCGGTGAGCAAATGAAGACCCTTTGAAGTCATATTGCATGGTACCCATTCCACGGGTTTCAACTACCCAGGTTTAAGGTATTCTTCCTTCAGCTAAAACATGCATGTGGAACCCAAGTATGATCAACCATGTGAACGGGAGACGTGTTCAAATATGTCTCAGTTTTCCTCCCCTGGTACTCGGGTGCAACATTCCAGACGCTTTACTAACACTCTCCCCACTTGGAAAGTCAGCGCCTTTAACCTCCTGTTTGGCCCAGTTTGCAATTTCTGCGGAAGATGAACAGGAATAGCGAGAACCAATGAGAGACTAGCTGGAGGTGTCTGGACGGGCAAATTTAACTCTCATTTCCCACCAGGAAGAGGAAATAACCAAAGGCTCAGCATGCCGTGCCGGAACCAGATTAGGGCCTGAAGCCATCCTGCGGTGTTGCGGCCAGGTCACAAGAAAGCGAGTTGAAGAAAGGAGCTCAGGGGCACTGTAATTCACAAACCTGCAGAGTTATAAATGACAGCTATCGTCCAAAAATAGACTGAAGTAAGGCTGCCAAGAGGACTTGA
This sequence comes from Delphinus delphis, assembly GCF_949987515.2. NCBI lineage: Eukaryota > Metazoa > Chordata > Mammalia > Artiodactyla > Delphinidae > Delphinus > Delphinus delphis. Next base: position 61,646 of record NW_027192931.1, on the reverse strand, counting down.
AAGCGGGGCAGAATTGCAGGAAACCGATTTCAGGAGGTAGACTCAAATTGCATTGAAAGCATAGGAAAAGAGGCAGAACGTCCACAATGATGCACTTGGCCAAAAAGGGCGTATGCGTTTTTTCCTGAATATATTCAGGAAAAACGCATACGCCCTTTTTGGCCAACCAAGCAAGCTTGCAAAGGAAATCTGCACTACAATGAAGTCTCACTTCCCCCCGGTCAAAAGGGCCATCTGAAAAAAGTGTAAAATCCAGAAAGGCAGGACAGGCCATGGAGAAGTGGGAGCCTTCTTATGCTGATGGGCGGGATGTAAATTGCCAACAGCCACTCTGGAGAAGTGTATGGTGTTTCCTGAAACATCTAAAAAACAAAGCAACAGAGCCTAGGGCACTTCCACTTATGGTCCTATAGCTTAGGGAAATTAAAATCAAAAAGACACAGCCACCCCAAAGTTTGGAACGGCTCTGTTTACAAGAACCTCGTTTACAGTACAAGTTCAACATCGCAGAAAGTGAAAAATGGATAAAGAACTTGTGGTACTTACGTACAATGCAGTATCACTCAGCAATGAAATCTATGTCATCAGGCCCGAAGCAGCATAATGAGTGGATTCAGGTACGATGATTCTAACTGAAATAAGTCACACAGAAAAAGAAACATCATAAGATATCACTAATACACGGAATGTAAACTTGGCTATACAGGAACTGAATTACAGAACAGAACAGGGTCTCAAATTTAGAAAACCAACTTATGCTTGCTTAAGGGTAAAGGTGAGTTGGGGTGCTGCATAAAACCAGAGATTGAAATGAGCACAGATAAAGTTCCTTAAGCCAAATATGGAATAGACAAGAGCTACTCCTTGCTCAACGAAATGGACTCAACACCGCATATTAAACGCCTAAGAATGTACCTGACTAGTAAGTATCTTAAAACCTATGGATTGCTATGTCTCCGAAAGAGAATCAAGCATGTGTACAGGGGCATAAACGCAGCAGTCATAGGATTGGAGAGGTTCGGTGAGCAAATGAAGACCCTTTGAAGTCATATTGCATGGTACCCATTCCACGGGTTTCAACTACCCAGGTTTAAGGTATTCTTCCTTCAGCTAAAACATGCATGTGGAACCCAAGTATGATCAACCATGTGAACGGGAGACGTGTTCAAATATGTCTCAGTTTTCCTCCCCTGGTACTCGGGTGCAACATTCCAGACGCTTTACTAACACTCTCCCCACTTGGAAAGTCAGCGCCTTTAACCTCCTGTTTGGCCCAGTTTGCAATTTCTGCGGAAGATGAACAGGAATAGCGAGAACCAATGAGAGGCTAGCTGGAGGTGTCTGGACGGGCAAATTTAACTCTCATTTCCCACCAGGAAGAGGAAATAACCAAAGGCTCAGCGTGCCGTGCCGGAACCAGATTAGGGCCTGAAGACATCCTGCGGTGTTGCGGCCAGGTCACAAGAAAGCGAGTTGAAGAAAGGAGCTCAGGGGCACTGTAATTCACAAACCTGCAGAGTTATAAATGACAGCTATCGTCCAAAAATAGACTGAAGTAAGGCTGCAAAGAGGACTTGAAAGCGGGGCAGAATTGCAGGAAACCGATTTCAGGAGGTAGACTGGAATTGCATTGAAAGCATAGGAAAAGAGGCAGAACGTCCACAATGATGCACTTGGCCAAAAAGGGCGTATGCGTTTTTTCCTGAATATATTCAGGAAAAAACGCATACGCCCTTTTTGGCCAACCAAGCAAGCTTGCAAAGGAAATCTGCACTACAATGAAGTCTCACTTCCCCCCGGTCAAAAGGGCCATCTGAAAAAAGTGTAAAATCCAGAAAGGCAGGACAGGCCATGGAGAACTGGGAGCCTTGTTATGCTGATGGGCGGGATGTAAATTGCCAACAACCACTCGGGAGAAGTGTATGGTGTTTCCTGAAACATCTAAAAAACAAAGCAACAGAGCCTAGGGCACTTCCACTTATGGTCCTATAGCTTAGGGAAATTAAATTCAAAAAGACACAGCCACCCCAAAGTTTGGAACGGCTCTGTTTACAAGAACCTCGTTTACAGTACAAGTTCAACATCGCAGAAAGTGAAAAATGGATAAAGAACTTGTGGTACTTACGTACAATGCAGTATCACTCAGCAATGAAATCTATGTCATCAGGCCGTAGCAGCATAATGAGTGGATTCAGGTACGATGATTCTAACTGAAATAAGTCACACAGAAAAAGAAACATCATAAGATATCACTAATACACGGAATGTAAACTTGGCTACACAGGAACTGAATTACAGAACAGAACAGGGTCTCAAATTTAGAAAACCAACTTATGCTTGCTTAAGGGGAAAGGTGAGTTGGGGTGCTGCATAAAACCAGAGATTGAAATGAGCACAGATAAAGTTCCTTAAGCCAAATATGGAATAGACAAGAGCTACTCCTTGCTCAACGAAATGGACTCAACACCGCATATTAAACGCCTAAGAATGTACCTGTCTAGTAAGTATCTTAAAACCTATGGATTGCTATGTCTCCGAAAGAGAATCAAGCATGTGTACAGGGGCATAAACGCAGCAGTGATAGGATTGGAGAGGTTTGTGAGCAAATGAAGACCCTTTGAAGTCATATTGCATGGTACCCATTACACGGGTCTCAACTCTCCAGGTTTAAGGTATTCTTCCTTCAGCTAAAACATGCATGTGGAACCCAGAGTATGATCAACCGTGTGAACGGGAGACGTGTTCAAATATGTCTCAGTTTTCCTCCCCTGGTACTCGGGTGCAACATTCCAGACGCTTTACTAACACTCTCCCGACTTGGAGAGTCAGTCCCTTTAACCTCCTGTTTTGCCCAGTTTGCAATTTCTGCGGAAGATGAACAGGAATAGCGAGAACCAATGAGAGACTAGCTGGAGGTGTCTGGACGGGCAAATTTAACTCTCATTTCCCACCAGGAAGAGGAATTAACCAAAGGCTCAGCGTGCCGTGCCGGAACCAGATTAGGGCCTGAAGCCATCCTGCGGTGTTGCGGCCAGGTCACAAGAAAGCGAGTTGAAGAAAGGAGCTCAGGGGCACTGTAATTCACAAACCTGCAGAGTTATAAATGACAGCTATCGTCCAAAAATAGACTGAAGTAAGGCTGCCAAGAGGACTTGAAAGTGGGGCAGAATTGCAGGAAACCGATTTCAGGAGGTAGACTCAAATTGCATTGAAAGCATAGGAAAAGAGGCAGAAGGTCCACAATGATGCACTTGGCCAAAAAGGGCGTATGCGTTTTTTCCTGAATATATTCAGGAAAAAACGCATACGCCCTTTTTGGCCAACCCAGCAAGCTTGCAAAGGAAATCTGCACTACAATGAAGTCTCACTTCCCCCCCGGTCAAAAGGGCCATCTGAAAAAAGTGTAAAATCCAGAAAGGCAGGACAGGCCATGGAGAACTGGGAGCCTTGTTATGCTGATGGGCGGGATGTAAATTGCCAACAACCACTCGGGAGAAGTGTATGGTGTTTCCTGAAACATCTAAAAAACAAAGCAACAGAGCCTAGGGCACTTCCACTTATGGTCCTATAGCTTAGGGAATTTAAAATCAAAAAGACACAGCCACCCCAAAGTTTGGAACGGCTCTGTTTACAAGAACCTCGTTTACAGTACAAGTTCAACATCGCAGAAATTGAAAAATGGATAAAGAAGTTGTGGTATTTACTTACAAAGCAATATCACTCAGCAATGAAATCTGTGTCATCAGGCCCTTAGCAGCACAATGAGTGGATTCAGGTATGATGATTCTAACTGAAATAAGTCACACAGAAAAAGAAACATCATAAGATATCAGTAATACACGGAATGTAAACTTGGCTACACAGGAACTGAATTACAGAACAGAACAGGGTCTCAAATTTAGAAAACCAACTTATGCTTGCTTAAGGGGAAAGGTGAGTTGGGGTGCTGCATAAAACCAGAGATTGAAATGAGCACAGATAAAGTTCCTTAAGCCAAATATGGAATAGACAAGAGCTACTCCTTGCTCAACGAAATGGACTCAACACCGCATATTAAACGCCTAAGAATGTACCTGACTAGTAAGTATCTTAAAACCTATGGATTGCTATGTCTCCGAAAGAGAATCAAGCATGTGTACAGGGGCATAAACGCAGCAGTGATAGGATTGGAGAGGTTCGGTGAGCAAATGAAGACCCTTTGAAGTCATATTGCATGGTACCCATTCCACGGGTTTCAACTACCCAGGTTTAAGGTATTCTTCCTTCAGCTAAAACATGCATGTGGAACCCAAGTATGATCAACCATGTGAACGGGAGACGTGTTCAAATATGTCTCAGTTTTCCTCCCCTGGTACTCGGGTGCAACATTCCAGACGCTTTACTAACACTCTCCCCACTTGGAAAGTCAGCGCCTTTAACCTCCTGTTTGGCCCAGTTTGCAATTTCTGCGGAAGATGAACAGGAATAGCGAGAACCAATGAGAGGCTAGCTGGAGGTGTCTGGACGGGCAAATTTAACTCTCATTTCCCACCAGGAAGAGGAAATAACCAAAGGCTCAGCGTGCCGTGCCGGAACCAGATTAGAGCCTGAAGCCATCCTGCGGTGTTGCGGCCAGCTCAAAAGAAAGCGAGTTGAAGAAAGGAGCTCAGGGGCACTGTAATTCACAAACCTGCAGAGTTATAAATGACAGCTATCGTCCAAAAATAGACTGAAGTAAGGCTGCCAAGAGGACTTGAAAGCGGGGCAGAATTGCAGGAAACCGATTTCAGGAGGTAGACTGGAATTGCATTGAAAGCATAGGAAAAGAGGCAGAACGTCCACAATGATGCACTTGGCCAAAAAGGGCGTATGCGTTTTTTCCTGAATATATTCAGGAAAAAACGCATACGCCCTTTTTGGCCAACCAAGCAAGCTTGCAAAGGAAATCTGCACTACAATGAAGTCTCACTTCCCCCCGGTCAAAAGGGCCATCTGAAAAAAGTGTAAAATCCAGAAAGGCAGGACAGGCCATGGAGAACTGGGAGCCTTGTTATGCTGAAGGGCGGGATGTAAATTGCCAACAAACACTCGGGAGAAGTGTATGGTGTTTCCTGAAACATCTAAAAAACAAAGCAACAGAGCCTAGGGCACTTCCACTTATGGTCCTATAGCTTAGGGAATTTAAAATCAAAAAGACACAGCCACCACAAAGTTTCGAATGGCTCTGTTTACAAGAACCTCGTTTACAGTACAAGTTCAACATCGCAGAAAGTGAAAAATGGATAAAGAACTTGTGGTACTTACGTACAATGCAGTATCACTCAGCAATGAAATCTATGTCATCAGGCCCTTAGCAGCATAATGAGTGGATTCAGGTACGATGATTCTAACTGAAATAAGTCACACAGAAAAAGAAACATCATAAGATATCAGTAATACACGGAATGTAAACTTGGCTACACAGGAACTGAATTACAGAACAGAACAGGGTCTCAAATTTAGAAAACCAACTTATGCTTGCTTAAGGGGAAAGGTGAGTTGGGGTGCTGCATAAAACCAGAGATTGAAATGAGCACAGATAAAGTTCCTTAAGCCAAATATGGAATAGACAAGAGCTACTCCTTGCTCAACGAAATGGACTCAACACCGCATATTAAACGCCTAAGAATGTACCTGACTAGTAAGTATCTTAAAACCTATGGATTGCTATGTCTCCGAAAGAGAATCAAGCATGTGTACAGGGGCATAAACGAAGCAGTGATAGGATTGGAGAGGTTCGGTGAGCAAATGAAGACCCTTTGAAGTCATATTGCATGGTACCCATTCCACAGGTTTCAACTACCCAGGTTTAAGGTATTCTTCCTTCAGCTAAAACATGCATGTGGAACCCAGGTATGATCAACCATGTGAACGGGAGATGTGTTCAAATATGTCTCAGTTTTCGTACCCTGGTACTCGGGTGCAACATTCCAGACGCTTTACTAACACTCTCCCCACTTGGAAAGTCAGCGCCTTTAACCTCCTGTTTGGCCCAGTTTGCAATTTCTGCGGAAGATGAACAGGAATAGCGAGAACCAATGAGAGACTAGCTGGAGGTGTCTGGACGGGCAAATTTAACTCTCATTTCCCACCAGGAAGAGGAAATAACCAAAGGCTCAGCATGCCGTGCCGGAACCAGATTAGGGCCTGAAGCCATCCTGCGGTGTTGCGGCCAGGTCACAAGAAAGCGAGTTGAAGAAAGGAGCTCAGGGGCACTGTAATTCACAAACCTGCAGAGTTATAAATGACAGCTATCGTCCAAAAATAGACTGAAGTAAGGCTGCCAAGAGGACTTGAAAGCGGGGCAGAATTGCAGGAAACCGATTTCAGGAGGTAGACTCAAATTGCATTGAAAGCATAGGAAAAGAGGCAGAACGTCCACAATGATGCACTTGGCCAAAAAGGGCGTATGCGTTTTTTCCTGAATATATTCAGGAAAAACGCATACGCCCTTTTTGGCCAACCAAGCAAGCTTGCAAAGGAAATCTGCACTACAATGAAGTCTCACTTCCCCCCGGTCAAAAGGGCCATCTGAAAAAAGTGTAAAATCCAGAAAGGCAGGACAGGCCATGGAGAAGTGGGAGCCTTCTTATGCTGATGGGCGGGATGTAAATTGCCAACAGCCACTCTGGAGAAGTGTATGGTGTTTCCTGAAACATCTAAAAAACAAAGCAACAGAGCCTAGGGCACTTCCACTTATGGTCCTATAGCTTAGGGAAATTAAAATCAAAAAGACACAGCCACCCCAAAGTTTGGAACGGCTCTGTTTACAAGAACCTCGTTTACAGTACAAGTTCAACATCGCAGAAAGTGAAAAATGGATAAAGAACTTGTGGTACTTACGTACAATGCAGTATCACTCAGCAATGAAATCTATGTCATCAGGCCCGAAGCAGCATAATGAGTGGATTCAGGTACGATGATTCTAACTGAAATAAGTCACACAGAAAAAGAAACATCATAAGATATCACTAATACACGGAATGTAAACTTGGCTATACAGGAACTGAATTACAGAACAGAACAGGGTCTCAAATTTAGAAAACCAACTTATGCTTGCTTAAGGGTAAAGGTGAGTTGGGGTGCTGCATAAAACCAGAGATTGAAATGAGCACAGATAAAGTTCCTTAAGCCAAATATGGAATAGACAAGAGCTACTCCTTGCTCAACGAAATGGACTCAACACCGCATATTAAACGCCTAAGAATGTACCTGACTAGTAAGTATCTTAAAACCTATGGATTGCTATGTCTCCGAAAGAGAATCAAGCATGTGTACAGGGGCATAAACGCAGCAGTCATAGGATTGGAGAGGTTCGGTGAGCAAATGAAGACCCTTTGAAGTCATATTGCATGGTACCCATTCCACGGGTTTCAACTACCCAGGTTTAAGGTATTCTTCCTTCAGCTAAAACATGCATGTGGAACCCAAGTATGATCAACCATGTGAACGGGAGACGTGTTCAAATATGTCTCAGTTTTCCTCCCCTGGTACTCGGGTGCAACATTCCAGACGCTTTACTAACACTCTCCCCACTTGGAAAGTCAGCGCCTTTAACCTCCTGTTTGGCCCAGTTTGCAATTTCTGCGGAAGATGAACAGGAATAGCGAGAACCAATGAGAGGCTAGCTGGAGGTGTCTGGACGGGCAAATTTAACTCTCATTTCCCACCAGGAAGAGGAAATAACCAAAGGCTCAGCGTGCCGTGCCGGAACCAGATTAGGGCCTGAAGACATCCTGCGGTGTTGCGGCCAGGTCACAAGAAAGCGAGTTGAAGAAAGGAGCTCAGGGGCACTGTAATTCACAAACCTGCAGAGTTATAAATGACAGCTATCGTCCAAAAATAGACTGAAGTAAGGCTGCAAAGAGGACTTGAAAGCGGGGCAGAATTGCAGGAAACCGATTTCAGGAGGTAGACTGGAATTGCATTGAAAGCATAGGAAAAGAGGCAGAACGTCCACAATGATGCACTTGGCCAAAAAGGGCGTATGCGTTTTTTCCTGAATATATTCAGGAAAAAACGCATACGCCCTTTTTGGCCAACCAAGCAAGCTTGCAAAGGAAATCTGCACTACAATGAAGTCTCACTTCCCCCCGGTCAAAAGGGCCATCTGAAAAAAGTGTAAAATCCAGAAAGGCAGGACAGGCCATGGAGAACTGGGAGCCTTGTTATGCTGATGGGCGGGATGTAAATTGCCAACAACCACTCGGGAGAAGTGTATGGTGTTTCCTGAAACATCTAAAAAACAAAGCAACAGAGCCTAGGGCACTTCCACTTATGGTCCTATAGCTTAGGGAAATTAAATTCAAAAAGACACAGCCACCCCAAAGTTTGGAACGGCTCTGTTTACAAGAACCTCGTTTACAGTACAAGTTCAACATCGCAGAAAGTGAAAAATGGATAAAGAACTTGTGGTACTTACGTACAATGCAGTATCACTCAGCAATGAAATCTATGTCATCAGGCCGTAGCAGCATAATGAGTGGATTCAGGTACGATGATTCTAACTGAAATAAGTCACACAGAAAAAGAAACATCATAAGATATCACTAATACACGGAATGTAAACTTGGCTACACAGGAACTGAATTACAGAACAGAACAGGGTCTCAAATTTAGAAAACCAACTTATGCTTGCTTAAGGGGAAAGGTGAGTTGGGGTGCTGCATAAAACCAGAGATTGAAATGAGCACAGATAAAGTTCCTTAAGCCAAATATGGAATAGACAAGAGCTACTCCTTGCTCAACGAAATGGACTCAACACCGCATATTAAACGCCTAAGAATGTACCTGTCTAGTAAGTATCTTAAAACCTATGGATTGCTATGTCTCCGAAAGAGAATCAAGCATGTGTACAGGGGCATAAACGCAGCAGTGATAGGATTGGAGAGGTTTGTGAGCAAATGAAGACCCTTTGAAGTCATATTGCATGGTACCCATTACACGGGTCTCAACTCTCCAGGTTTAAGGTATTCTTCCTTCAGCTAAAACATGCATGTGGAACCCAGAGTATGATCAACCGTGTGAACGGGAGACGTGTTCAAATATGTCTCAGTTTTCCTCCCCTGGTACTCGGGTGCAACATTCCAGACGCTTTACTAACACTCTCCCGACTTGGAGAGTCAGTCCCTTTAACCTCCTGTTTGGCCCAGTTTGCAATTTCTGCGGAAGATGAACAGGAATAGCGAGAACCAATGAGAGACTAGCTGGAGGTGTCTGGACGGGCAAATTTAACTCTCATTTCCCACCAGGAAGAGGAATTAACCAAAGGCTCAGCGTGCCGTGCCGGAACCAGATTAGGGCCTGAAGCCATCCTGCGGTGTTGCGGCCAGGTCACAAGAAAGCGAGTTGAAGAAAGGAGCTCAGGGGCACTGTAATTCACAAACCTGCAGAGTTATAAATGACAGCTATCGTCCAAAAATAGACTGAAGTAAGGCTGCCAAGAGGACTTGAAAGTGGGGCAGAATTGCAGGAAACCGATTTCAGGAGGTAGACTCAAATTGCATTGAAAGCATAGGAAAAGAGGCAGAAGGTACACAATGATGCACTTGGCCAAAAAGGGCGTATGCGTTTTTTCCTGAATATATTCAGGAAAAAACGCATACGCCCTTTTTGGCCAACCAAGCAAGCTTGCAAAGGAAATCTGCACTACAATGAAGTCTCACTTCCCCCCGGTCAAAAGGGCCATCTGAAAAAAGTGTAAAATCCAGAAAGGCAGGACAGGCCATGGAGAACTGGGAGCCTTGTTATGCTGATGGGCGGGATGTAAATTGCCAACAACCACTCGGGAGAAGTGTATGGTGTTTCCTGAAACATCTAAAAAACAAAGCAACAGAGCCTAGGGCACTTCCACTTATGGTCCTATAGCTTAGGGAATTTAAAATCAAAAAGACACAGCCACCCCAAAGTTTGGAACGGCTCTGTTTACAAGAACCTCGTTTACAGTACAAGTTCAACATCGCAGAAATTGAAAAATGGATAAAGAAGTTGTGGTATTTACTTACAAAGCAATATCACTCAGCAATGAAATCTGTGTCATCAGGCCCTTAGCAGCACAATGAGTGGATTCAGGTATGATGATTCTAACTGAAATAAGTCACACAGAAAAAGAAACATCATAAGATATCAGTAATACACGGAATGGAAACTTGGCTACACAGGAACTGAATTACAGAACAGAACAGGGTCTCAAATTTAGAAAACCAACTTATGCTTGCTTAAGGGGAAAGGTGAGTTGGGGTGCTGCATAAAACCAGAGATTGAAATGAGCACAGATAAAGTTCCTTAAGCCAAATATGGAATAGACAAGAGCTACTCCTTGCTCAACGAAATGGACTCAACACCGCATATTAAACGCCTAAGAATGTACCTGACTAGTAAGTATCTTAAAACCTATGGATTGCTATGTCTCCGAAAGAGAATCAAGCATGTGTACAGGGGCATAAACGCAGCAGTGATAGGATTGGAGAGGTTCGGTGAGCAAATGAAGACCCTTTGAAGTCATATTGCATGGTACCCATTCCACGGGTTTCAACTACCCAGGTTTAAGGTATTCTTCCTTCAGCTAAAACATGCATGTGGAACCCAAGTATGATCAACCATGTGAACGGGAGACGTGTTCAAATATGTCTCAGTTTTCCTCCCCTGGTACTCGGGTGCAACATTCCAGACGCTTTACTAACACTCTCCCCACTTGGAAAGTCAGCGCCTTTAACCTCCTGTTTGGCCCAGTTTGCAATTTCTGCGGAAGATGAACAGGAATAGCGAGAACCAATGAGAGGCTAGCTGGAGGTGTCTGGACGGGCAAATTTAACTCTCATTTCCCACCAGGAAGAGGAAATAACCAAAGGCTCAGCGTGCCGTGCCGGAACCAGATTAGGGCCTGAAGACATCCTGCGGTGTTGCGGCCAGGTCACAAGAAAGCGAGTTGAAGAAAGGAGCTCAGGGGCACTGTAATTCACAAACCTGCAGAGTTATAAATGACAGCTATCGTCCAAAAATAGACTGAAGTAAGGCTGCAAAGAGGACTTGAAATCGGGGCAGAATTGCAGGAAACCGATTTCAGGAGGTAGACTGGAATTGCATTGAAAGCATAGGAAAAGAGGCAGAACGTCCACAATGATGCACTTGGCCAAAAAGGGCGTATGCGTTTTTTCCTGAATATATTCAGGAAAAAACCATACGCCCTTTTTGGCCAACCAAGCAAGCTTGCAAAGGAAATCTGCACTACAATGAAGTCTCACTTCCCCCCGGTCAAAAGGGCCATCTGAAAAAAGTGTAAAATCCAGAAAGGCAGGACAGGCCATGGAGAACTGGGAGCCTTGTTATGCTGATGGGTGGGATGTAAATTGCCAACAACCACTGGGGAGAAGTGTATGGTGTTTCCTGAAACATCTAAAAAACAAAGCAACAGAGCCTAGGGCACTTCCACTTATGGTCCTATAGCTTAGGGAAATTAAATTCAAAAAGACACAGCCACCCCAAAGTTTGGAACGGCTCTGTTTACAAGAACCTCGTTTACAGTACAAGTTCAACATCGCAGAAAGTGAAAAATGGATAAAGAACTTGTGGTACTTACGTACAATGCAGTATCACTCAGCAATGAAATCTATGTCATCAGGCCGTAGCAGCATAATGAGTGGATTCAGGTACGATGATTCTAACTGAAATAAGTCACACAGAAAAAGAAACATCATAAGATATCACTAATACACGGAATGTAAACTTGGCTACACAGGAACTGAATTACAGAACAGAACAGGGTCTCAAATTTAGAAAACCAACTTATGCTTGCTTAAGGGGAAAGGTGAGTTGGGGTGCTGCATAAAACCAGAGATTGAAATGAGCACAGATAAAGTTCCTTAAGCCAAATATGGAATAGACAAGAGCTACTCCTTGCTCAACGAAATGGACTCAACACCGCATATTAAACGCCTAAGAATGTACCTGTCTAGTAAGTATCTTAAAACCTATGGATTGCTATGTCTCCGAAAGAGAATCAAGCATGTGTACAGGGGCATAAACGCAGCAGTGATAGGATTGGAGAGGTTCGTGAGCAAATGAAGACCCTTTGAAGTCATATTGCATGGTACCCATTACACGGGTCTCAACTCTCCAGGTTTAAGGTATTCTTCCTTCAGCTAAAACATGCATGTGGAACCCAGAGTATGATCAACCGTGTGAACGGGAGACGTGTTCAAATATGTCTCAGTTTTCCTCCCCTGGTACTTGGGTGCAACATTCCAGACGCTTTACTTACACTCTCCCCACTTGGAGAGTCAGTCCCTTTAACCTCCTGTTTGGCCCAGTTTGCAATTTCTGCGGAAGATGAACAGGAATAGCGAGAACCAATGAGAGACTAGCTGGAGGTGTCTGGACGGGCAAATTTAACTCTCATTTCCCACCAGGAAGAGGAATTAACCAAAGGATCAGCGTGCCGTGCCGGAACCAGATTAGGGCCTGAAGCCATCCTGCGGTGTTGCGGCCAGGTCACAAGAAAGCGAGTTGAAGAAAGGAGCTCAGGGGCACTGTAATTCACAAACCTGCAGAGTTATAAATGACAGCTATCGTCCAAAAATAGACTGAAGTAAGGCTGCCAAGAGGACTTGAAAGCGGGGCAGAATTGCAGGAAACCGATTTCAGGAGGTAGACTGGAATTGCATTGCAAGCATAGGAAAAGAGGCAGAACGTCCACAATGATGCACTTGGCCAAAAAGGGCGTATGCGTTTTTTCCTGAATATATTCAGGAAAAAACGCATACGCCCTTTTTGGCCAACCAAGCAAGCTTGCAAAGGAAATCTGCACTACAATGAAGTCTCACTTCCCCCCTGTCAAAAGGGCCATCTGAAAAAAGTGTAAAATCCAGAAAGGCAGGACAGGCCATGGAGAACTGGGAGCCTTGTTATGCTGATGGGCGGGATGTAAATTGCCAACAACCACTTGGGAGAAGTGTATGGTGTTTCCTGAAACATCTAAAAAACAAAGCAACAGAGCCTAGGGCACTTCCACTTATGGTCCTATAGCTTAGGGAATTTAAAATAAAAAAGACACAGCCACCCCAAAGTTTGGAACGGCTCTGTTTACAAGAACCTCGTTTACAGTACAAGTTCAACATCGCAGAAATTGAAAAATGGATAAAGAAGTTGTGGTATTTACTTACAAAGCAATATCACTCAGCAATGAAATCTGTGTCATCAGGCCCTTAGCAGCACAATGAGTGGATTCAGGTATGATGATTCTAACTGAAATAAGTCACACAGAAAAAGAAACATCATAAGATATCAGTAATACACGGAATGTAAACTTGGCTACACAGGAAGTGAATTACAGAACAGAACAGGGTCTCAAATTTAGAAAACCAACTTATGCTTGCTTAAGGGGAAAGGTGAGTTGGGGTGCTGCATAAAACCAGAGATTGAAATGAGCACAGATAAAGTTCCTTAAGCCAAATATGGAATAGACAAGAGCTACTCCTTGCTCAACGAAATGGACTCAACACCGCATATTAAACGCCTAAGAATGTACCTGACTAGTAAGTATCTTAAAACCTATGGATTGCTATGTCTCCAAAAGAGAATCAAGCATGTGTACAGGGGCATAAACGCAGCAGTGATAGGATTGGAGAGGTTCGGTGAGCAAATGAAGACCCTTTGAAGTCATATTGCATGGTACCCATTCCACGGGTTTCAACTACCCAGGTTTAAGGTATTCTTCCTTCAGCTAAAACATGCATGTGGAACCCAAGTATGATCAACCATGTGAACGGGAGACGTGTTCAAATATGTCTCAGTTTTCCTCCCCTGGTACTCGGGTGCAACATTCCAGACGCTTTACTAACACTCTCCCCACTTGGAAAGTCAGCGCCTTTAACCTCCTGTTTGGCCCAGTTTGCAATTTCTGCGGAAGATGAACAGGAATAGCGAGAACCAATGAGAGGCTAGCTGGAGGTGTCTGGACGGGCAAATTTAACTCTCATTTCCCACCAGGAAGAGGAAATAACCAAAGGCTCAGCGTGCCGTGCCGGAACCAGATTAGGGCCTGAAGACATCCTGCGGTGTTGCGGCCAGCTCACAAGAAAGCGAGTTGAAGAAAGGAGCTCAGGGGCACTGTAATTCACAAACCTGCAGAGTTATAAATGACAGCTATCGTCCAAAAATAGACTGAAGTAAGGCTGCCAAGAGGACTTGAAAGCGGGGCAGAATTGCAGGAAACCGATTTCAGGAGGTAGACTGGAATTGCATTGAAAGCATAGGAAAAGAGGCAGAACGTCCACAATGATGCACTTGGCCAAAAAGGGCGTATGCGTTTTTTCCTGAATATATTCAGGAAAAAACCATACGCCCTTTTTGGCCAACCAAGCAAGCTTGCAAAGGAAATCTGCACTACAATGAAGTCTCACTTCCCCCCGGTCAAAAGGGCCATCTGAAAAAAGTGTAAAATCCAGAAAGGCAGGACAGGCCATGGAGAAATGGGAGCCTTGTTATGCTGATGGGCGGGATGTAAATTGCCAACAACCACTCGGGAGAAGTGTATGGTGTTTCCTGAAACATCTAAAAAACAAAGCAACAGAGCCTAGGGCACTTCCACTTATGGTCCTATAGCTTAGGGAAATTAAATTCAAAAAGACACAGCCACCCCAAAGTTTGGAACGGCTCTGTTTACAAGAACCTCCTTTACAGTACAAGTTCAACATCGCAGAAAGTGAAAAATGGATAAAGAACTTGTGGTACTTACGTACAATGCAGTATCACTCAGCAATGAAATCTATGTCATCAGGCCGTAGCAGCATAATGAGTGGATTCAGGTACGATGATTCTAACTGAAATAAGTCACACAGAAAAAGAAACATCATAAGATATCAGTAATACACGGAATGTAAACTTGGCTACACAGGAACTGAATTACAGAACAGAACAGGGTCTCAAATTTAGAAAACCAACTTATGCTTGCTTAAGGGGAAAGGTGAGTTGGGGTGCTGCATAAAACCAGAGATTGAAATGAGCACAGATAAAGTTCCTTAAGCCAAATATGGAATAGACAAGAGCTACTCCTTGCTCAACGAAATGGACTCAACACCGCATATTAAACGCCTAAGAATGTACCTGTCTAGTAAGTATCTTAAAACCTATGGATTGCTATGTCTCCGAAAGAGAATCAAGCATGTGTACAGGGGCATAAACGCAGCAGTGATAGGATTGGAGATGTTCGTGAGCAAATGAAGACCCTTTGAAGTCATATTGCATGGTACCCATTACACGGGTCTCAACTCTCCAGGTTTAAGGTATTCTTCCTTCAGCTAAAACATGCATGTGGAACCCAGAGTATGATCAACCGTGTGAACGGGAGACGTGTTCAAATATGTCTCAGTTTTCCTCCCCTGGTACTCGGGTGCAACATTCCAGACGCTTTACTAACACTCTCCCGACTTGGAGAGTCAGTCCCTTTAACCTCCTGTTTGCCCCAGTTTGCAATTTCTGCGGAAGATGAACAGGAATAGCGAGAACCAATGAGAGACTAGCTGGAGGTGTCTGGACGGGCAAATTTAACTCTCATTTCCCACCAGGAAGAGGAATTAACCAAAGGCTCAGCGTGCCGTGCCGGAACCAGATTAGGGCCTGAAGCCATCCTGCGGTGTCGCGGCCAGGTCACAAGAAAGCGAGTTGAAGAAAGGAGCTCAGGGGCACTGTAATTCACAAACCTGCAGAGTTATAAATGACAGCTATCGTCCAAAAATAGACTGAAGTAAGGCTGCCAAGAGGACTTGAAAGCGGGGCAGAATTGCAGGAAACCGATTTCAGGAGGTAGACTCAAATTGCATTGAAAGCATAGGAAAAGAGGCAGAACGTACACAATGATGCACTTGGCCAAAAAGGGCGTATGCGTTTTTTCCTGAATATATTCAGGAAAAAACGCATACGCCCTTTTTGGCCAACCAAGCAAGCTTGCAAAGGAAATCTGCACTACAATGAAGTCTCACTTCCACCTGGTCAAAAGGGCCATCTGAAAAAAGTGTAAAATCCATAAAGGCACGACAGGCCATGGAGAACTGGGAGCCTTCTTATGCTGATGGGCGGGATGTAAATTGCCAACAGCCACTCTGGAGAAGTGTATGGTGTTTCCTGAAACATCTAAAAAACAAAACAACAGAGCCTAGGGCACTTCCACTTATGGTCCTATAGCTTAGGGAAATTAAAATCAAAAAGACACAGCCACCCCAAAGTTTGGGACGCCTCCGTTTACAAGAACCTCGTTTACCATACAAGTTCAATATCACAGAAAGTGAAAAATGGATAAAGAACTTGAGGTAATTACGTACAATGCAGTATCACTCAGCAATGAAATCTATGTCATCAGGCCCTTAGCAGCATAATGAGTGGATTCAGGTACGATGATTCTAACTGAAATAAGTCACACAGAAAAAGAAACATCATAAGATATCAGTAATACACGGAATGTAAACTTGGCTACACAGGAACTGCATTCCAAAACAGAACAGGGTCTCAAATTTAGAAAACCAACTTATGCTTGCTTAAGGGGAAAGGTGAGTTGGGGTGCTGCATAATACCAGAGATTGAAATGAGCACAGATAAAGTTCCTTAAGCCAAATATGGAATAGACAAGAGCTACTCCTTGCTCAACGAAATGGACTCAACACCCCGTATTAAACGCCTAAGAATGTACCTGACTAGTAAGTATCTTAAAACCTATGGATTGCTATGTCTCCAAAAGAGAATCAAGCGTGTGTACAGGGGCATAAACGCAGCAGTGATAGGATTGGAGAGGTTCGGTGAGCAAATGAAGACCCTTTGAAGTCATATTGCATGGTACCCATTACACGGGTCTCAACTCTCCAGGTTTTAGGTATTCTTCCTTCAGTTAAAACATGCATGTGGAACCCAGAGTATGATCAACCATGTGAACGGGAGACGTGTTCAAATATGTCTCAGTTTTCCTCCCCTGGTACTCGGGTGCAACATTCCAGACGCTTTACTAACACTCTCCCGACTTGGAGAGTCAGTCCCTTTAATCTCCTGTTTGGCCCAGTTTGCAATTTCTGCGGAAGATGAACAGGAATAGCGAGAACCAATGAGAGGCTAGCTGGAGGTGTCTGAACGGGCAAATTTAACTCTCATTTCCCACCAGGAAGAGCAATGAACCAAAGGCTCAGCGTGCCGGGCCGGAACCAGATTAGGGCCTGAAGCCATCCTGCGGTGTTGCGGCCAGGTCACAAGAAAGCGAGTTGAAGAAAGGAGCTCAGGGGCACTGTAATTCACAAACCTGCAGAGTTATAAATGACAGCTATCGTCCAAAAATAGACTGAAGTAAGGCTGCCAAGAGGACTTGAAAGCGGGGCAGAATTGCAGGAAACCGATTTCAGGAGGTAGACTGGAATTGCATTGAAAGCATAGGAAAAGAGGCAGAACGTCCACAATGATGCACTTGGCCAAAAAGGGCGTATGCGTTTTTTCCTGAATATATTCAGGAAAAAACGCATACGCCCTTTTTGGCCAACCAAGCAAGCTTGCAAAGGAAATCTGCACTACAATGAAGTCTCACTTCCCCCCGGTCAAAAGGGCCATCTGAAAAAAGTGTAAAATCCAGAAAGGCAGGACAGGCCATGGAGAACTGGGAGCCTTGTTATGCTGATGGGCGGGATGTAAATTGCCAACAACCACTCGGGAGAAGTGTATGGTGTTTCCTGAAACATCTAAAAAACAAAGCAACAGAACCTAGGGCACTTCCACTTATGGTCCTATAGCTTAGGGAAATTAAAATCAAAAAGACACAGCCACCCCAAAGTTTGGAATGGCTCTGTTTACAAGAACCTCGTTTACAGTACAAGTTCAACATCGCAGAAAGTGAAAAATGGATAAAGAAGTTGTGGTATTTACTTACAAAGCAATATCACTCAGCAATGAAATCTGTGTCATCAGGCCCTTAGCAGCACAATGAGTGGATTCAGGTATGATGATTCTAACTGAAATAAGTCACACAGAAAAAGAAACATCATAAGATATCAGTAATACACGGAATGTAAACTTGGCTACACAGGAACTGAATTACAGAACAGAACAGGGTCTCAAATTTAGAAAACCAACTTATGCTTGCTTAAGGGTAAAGGTGAGTTTGGGTGCTACATAAAACCAGAGATTGAAATGAGCACAGATAAAGTTCCTTAAGTCAAATATGGAATAGACAAGAGCTACTCCTTGCTCAACGAAATGGACTCAACACCGCATATTAAACGCCTAAGAATGTACCTGACTACTAAGTATCTTAAAACCTATGGATTGCTATGTCTCCGAAAGAGAATCAAGCATGTGTACAGGGGCATAAACGCAGCAGTGATAGGATTGGAGAGGTTCGGTGAGCAAATGAAGACCCTTTGAAGTCACATTGCATGGTACCCATTCCACGGGTTTCAACTACCCAGGTTTTAGGTATTCTTCCTTCAGCTAAAACATGCATGTGGAACCCAGAGTATGATCAACCATGTGATCGGGAGACGTGTTCAAATATGTCTCAGTTTTCCTCCCCTGGTACTCGGGTGCAACATTCCAGACGCTTTACTAACACTCTCCCCACTTGGAGAGTCAGTCCCTTTAACCTCCTGTTTGGCCCAGTTTGCAATTTCTGCGGAAGATGAACAGGAATAGCGAGAACCAATGAGAGACTAGCTGGAGGTGTCTGGACGGGCAAATTTAACTCTCATTTCCCACCAGGAAGAGGAATTAACCAAAGGCTCAGCGTGCCGTGCCGGAACCAGATTAGGGCCTGAAGCCATCCTGGGTGTTTCGGCCAGCTCACAAGAAAGCGAGTTGAAGAAAGGAGCTCAGGGGCACTGTAATTCACAAACCTGCAGAGTTATAAATGACAGCTATCGTCCAAAAATAGACTGAAGTAAGGCTGCCAAGAGGACTTGAAAGCGGGGCAGAATTGCAGGAAACCGATTTCAGGAGGTAGACTGGAATTGCATTGAAAGCATAGGAAAAGAGGCAGAACGTCCACAATGATGCACTTGGCCAAAAAGGGCGTATGCGTTTTTTCCTGAATATATTCAGGAAAAAACGCATACGCCCTTTTTGGCCAACCAAGCAAGCTTGCAAAGGAAATCTGCACTACAATGAAGTCTCACTTCCCCCCGGTCAAAAGGGCTATCTGAAAAAAGTGTAAAATCCAGAAAGGCAGGACAGGCCATGGAGAACTGGGAGCCTTGTTATGCTGATGGGCGGGATGTAAATTGCCAACAACCACTCGGGAGAAGTGTATGGTGTTTCCTGAAACATCTAAAAAACAAAGCAACAGAACCTAGGGCACTTCCACTTATGGTCCTATAGCTTAGGGAAATTAAAATCAAAAAGACACAGCCACCCCAAAGTTTGGAACGGCTCTGTTTACAAGAACTTCGTTTACAGTACAAGTTCAACATCGCAGAAAGTGAAAAATGGATAAAGAAGTTGTGGTATTTACTTACAAAGCAATATCACTCAGCAATGAAATCTGTGTCATCAGGCACTTAGCAGCACAATGAGTGGATTCAGGTATGATGATTCTAACTGAAATAAGTCACACAGAAAAAGAAACATCATAAGATATCAGTAATACACGGAATGTAAACTTGGCTACACAGGAACTGAATTACAGAACAGAACAGGGTCTCAAATTTAGAAAACCAACTTATGCTTGCTTAAGGGGAAAGGTGAGTTGGGGTGCTGCATAAAACCAGAGATTGAAATGAGCACAGATAAAGTTCCTTAAGCCAAATATAGAATAGACAAGAGCTACTCCTTGCTCAACGAAATGGACTCAACACCCCATATTAAACGCCTAAGAATGTACCTGACTAGTAAGTATCTTAAAACCTATGGATTGCTATGTCTCCAAAAGAGAAGCAAGCGTGTGTACAGGGGCATAAACGCAGCAGTGATAGGATTGGAGAGGTTCGGTGAGCAAATGAAGACCCTTTGAAGTCATATTGCATGGTACCCATTACACGGGTCTCAACTCTCCAGGTTTAAGGTATTCTTCCTTCAGCTAAAACATGCATGTGGAACTCAGAGTATGATCAACCGTGTGAACGGGAGACGTGTTCAAATATGTCTCAGTTTTCCTCCCCTGGTACTCGGGTGCAACATTCCAGACGCTTTACTAACACTCTCCCTACTTGGAGAGTCAGCGCCTTTAACCTCCTGTTTGGCCCAGTTTGCAATTTCTGCGGAAGATGAACAGGAATAGCGAGAACCAATGAGAGACTAGCTGGAGGTGTCTGGACGGGCAAATTTAACTCTCATTTCCCACCAGGAAGAGGAAATAACCAAAGGCTAAGCGTGCCGTGCCGGAACCAGATTAGGGCCTGAAGCCATCCTGCGGTGTTGCGGCCAGCTCACAAGAAAGCGAGTTGAAGAAAGGAGCTCAGGGACACTGTAATTCACAAACCTGCAGAGTTATAAATGACAGCTATCGTCCAAAAATAGACTGAAGTAAGGCTGCCAAGAGGACTTGAAAGCAGGGCAGAATTGCAGGAAACCGATTTCAGGAGGTAGACTGGAATTGCATTGAAAGCATAGGAAAAGAGGCAGAACGTCCACAATGATGCACTTGGCCAAAAAGGGCGTATGCGTTTTTTCCTGAATATATTCAGGAAAAAACGCATACGCCCTTTTTGGCCAACCAAGCAAGCTTGCAAAGGAAATCTGCACTACAATGAAGTCTCACTTCCCCCCGGTCAAAAGGGCCATCTGAAAAAAGTGTAAAATCCAGAAAGGCAGGACAGGCCATGGAGAACTGGGAGCCTTGTTATGCTGATGGGCGGGATGTAAATTGCCAACAACCACTCGGGAGAAGTGTATGGTGTTTCCTGAAACATCTAAAAAACAAAGCAACAGAACCTAGGGCACTTCCACTTATGGTCCTATAGCTTAGGGAAATTAAAATCAAAAAGACACAGCCACCCCAAAGTTTGGAATGGCTCTGTTTACAAGAACCTCGTTTACAGTACAAGTTCAACATCGCAGAAAGTGAAAAATGGATAAAGAAGTTGTGGTATTTACTTACAAAGCAATATCACTCAGCAATGAAATCTGTGTCATCAGGCCCTTAGCAGCACAATGAGTGGATTCAGGTATGATGATTCTAACTGAAATAAGTCACACAGAAAAAGAAACATCATAAGATATCAGTAATACACGGAATGTAAACTTGGCTACACAGGAACTGAATTACAGAACAGAACAGGGTCTCAAATTTAGAAAACCAACTTATGCTTGCTTAAGGGTAAAGGTGAGTTTGGGTGCTACATAAAACCAGAGATTGAAATGAGCACAGATAAAGTTCCTTAAGTCAAATATGGAATAGACAAGAGCTACTCCTTGCTCAACGAAATGGACTCAACACCGCATATTAAACGCCTAAGAATGTACCTGACTACTAAGTATCTTAAAACCTATGGATTGCTATGTCTCCGAAAGAGAATCAAGCATGTGTACAGGGGCATAAACGCAGCAGTGATAGGATTGGAGAGGTTCGGTGAGCAAATGAAGACCCTTTGAAGTCACATTGCATGGTACCCATTCCACGGGTTTCAACTACCCAGGTTTTAGGTATTCTTCCTTCAGCTAAAACATGCATGTGGAACCCAGAGTATGATCAACCATGTGATCGGGAGACGTGTTCAAATATGTCTCAGTTTTCCTCCCCTGGTACTCGGGTGCAACATTCCAGACGCTTTACTAACACTCTCCCCACTTGGAGAGTCAGTCCCTTTAACCTCCTGTTTGGCCCAGTTTGCAATTTCTGCGGAAGATGAACAGGAATAGCGAGAACCAATGAGAGACTAGCTGGAGGTGTCTGGACGGGCAAATTTAACTCTCATTTCCCACCAGGAAGAGGAATTAACCAAAGGCTCAGCGTGCCGTGCCGGAACCAGATTAGGGCCTGAAGCCATCCTGGGTGTTTCGGCCAGCTCACAAGAAAGCGAGTTGAAGAAAGGAGCTCAGGGGCACTGTAATTCACAAACCTGCAGAGTTATAAATGACAGCTATCGTCCAAAAATAGACTGAAGTAAGGCTGCCAAGAGGACTTGAAAGCGGGGCAGAATTGCAGGAAACCGATTTCAGGAGGTAGACTGGAATTGCATTGAAAGCATAGGAAAAGAGGCAGAACGTCCACAATGATGCACTTGGCCAAAAAGGGCGTATGCGTTTTTTCCTGAATATATTCAGGAAAAAACGCATACGCCCTTTTTGGCCAACCAAGCAAGCTTGCAAAGGAAATCTGCACTACAATGAAGTCTCACTTCCCCCCGGTCAAAAGGGCTATCTGAAAAAAGTGTAAAATCCAGAAAGGCAGGACAGGCCATGGAGAACTGGGAGCCTTGTTATGCTGATGGGCGGGATGTAAATTGCCAACAACCACTCGGGAGAAGTGTATGGTGTTTCCTGAAACATCTAAAAAACAAAGCAACAGAACCTAGGGCACTTCCACTTATGGTCCTATAGCTTAGGGAAATTAAAATCAAAAAGACACAGCCACCCCAAAGTTTGGAACGGCTCTGTTTACAAGAACTTCGTTTACAGTACAAGTTCAACATCGCAGAAAGTGAAAAATGGATAAAGAAGTTGTGGTATTTACTTACAAAGCAATATCACTCAGCAATGAAATCTGTGTCATCAGGCACTTAGCAGCACAATGAGTGGATTCAGGTATGATGATTCTAACTGAAATAAGTCACACAGAAAAAGAAACATCATAAGATATCAGTAATACACGGAATGTAAACTTGGCTACACAGGAACTGAATTACAGAACAGAACAGGGTCTCAAATTTAGAAAACCAACTTATGCTTGCTTAAGGGGAAAGGTGAGTTGGGGTGCTGCATAAAACCAGAGATTGAAATGAGCACAGATAAAGTTCCTTAAGCCAAATATAGAATAGACAAGAGCTACTCCTTGCTCAACGAAATGGACTCAACACCCCATATTAAACGCCTAAGAATGTACCTGACTAGTAAGTATCTTAAAACCTATGGATTGCTATGTCTCCAAAAGAGAAGCAAGCATGTGTACAGGGGCATAAACGCAGCAGTGATAGGATTGGAGAGGTTCGGTGAGCAAATGAAGACCCTTTGAAGTCATATTGCATGGTACCCATTACACGGGTCTCAACTCTCCAGGTTTAAGGTATTCTTCCTTCAGCTAAAACATGCATGTGGAACTCAGAGTATGATCAACCGTGTGAACGGGAGACGTGTTCAAATATGTCTCAGTTTTCCTCCCCTGGTACTCGGGTGCAACATTCCAGACGCTTTACTAACACTCTCCCTACTTGGAGAGTCAGCGCCTTTAACCTCCTGTTTGGCCCAGTTTGCAATTTCTGCGGAAGATGAACAGGAATAGCGAGAACCAATGAGAGACTAGCTGGAGGTGTCTGGACGGGCAAATTTAACTCTCATTTCCCACCAGGAAGAGGAAATAACCAAAGGCTAAGCGTGCCGTGCCGGAACCAGATTAGGGCCTGAAGCCATCCTGCGGTGTTGCGGCCAGCTCACAAGAAAGCGAGTTGAAGAAAGGAGCTCAGGGACACTGTAATTCACAAACCTGCAGAGTTATAAATGACAGCTATCGTCCAAAAATAGACTGAAGTAAGGCTGCCAAGAGGACTTGAAAGCAGGGCAGAATTGCAGGAAACCGATTTCAGGAGGTAGACTGGAATTGCATTGAAAGCATAGGAAAAGAGGCAGAACGTCCACAATGATGCACTTGGCCAAAAAGGGCGTATGCGTTTTTTCCTGAATATATTCAGGAAAAAACGCATACGCCCTTTTTGGCCAACCAAGCAAGCTTGCAAAGGAAATCTGCACTACAATGAAGTCTCACTTCCCCCCGGTCAAAAGGGCCATCTGAGAAAATTGTAAAATCCAGAAAGGCAGGACAGGCCATGGAGAACTGGGAGCCTTGTTATGCTGATGGGCGGGATGTAAATTGCCAACAACCACTCGGGAGAAGTGTATGGTGTTTCCTGAAACATCTAAAAAACAAAGCAACAGAGCCTAGGGCACTTCCACTTATGGTCCTATAGCTTAGGGAAATTAAAATCAAAAAGACACAGCCACCCCAAAGTTTGGGACGCCTCTGTTTACAAGAACCTCGTTTACCGTACAAGTTCAATATCACAGAAAGTGAAAAATGGATAAAGAACTTGTGGTACTTACGTACAATGCAGTATTACTCAGCAATGAAATCTATGTCATCAGGCCCGTAGCAGCATAATGAGTGGATTCAGGTACGATGATTCTAACTGAAATAAGTCACACAGAAAAAGAAACATCATAAGATATCAGTAATACACGGAATGTAAACTTGGCTACACAGGAACTGAATTCCAAAACAGAACAGGGTCTCAAATTTACAAAACCAACTTATGCTTGCTTAAGGGGAAAGGTGAGTTGTGGTGCTGCATAAAACCAGAGATTGAAATGAGCACAGATAAAGTTCCTTAAGCCAAATATGGAATAGACAAGAGCTACTCCTTGCTCAACGAAATGGACTCAACACCCCATATTAAACGCCTAAGAATGTACCTGACTAGTAAGTATCTTAAAACCTATGGATTGCTATGTCTCCAAAAGAGAATCAAACGTGTGTACAGGGGCATAAACGCAGCAGTGATAGGATTGGAGAGGTTCGGTGAGCAAATGAAGATCCTTTGAAGACATATTGCATGGTACCCATTCCACGGGTCTCAACTCTCCAGGTTTAAGGTATTCTTCCTTCAGCTAAAACATGCATGTGGAACCCAGAGTATGATCAACCGTGTGAACGGGAGACGTGTTCAAATATGTCTCAGTTTTCCTCCCCTGGTACTCGGGTGCAACATTCCAGACGCTTTACTTACACTCTCCCCACTTGGAGAGTCAGCGCCTTTAACCTCCTGTTTGGCCCAGTTTGCAATTTCTGCGGAAGATGAACAGGAATAGCGAGAACCAATGAGAGACTAGCTGGAGGTGTCTGGACGGGCAAATTTAACTCTCATTTCCCACCAGGAGGACGAAATAACCAAAGGCTCAGCGTGCCGTGCCGGAACCAGATTAGGGCCTGAAGCCATCCTGCGGTGTTGCGGCCAGCTCACAAGAAAGCGAGGTGAAGAAAGGAGCTCAGGGGCACTGTAATTCACAAACCTGCAGAGTTATAAATGACAGCTATCGTCCAAAAATAGACTGAAGTAAGGCTGCCAAGAGGACTTGAAAGCGGGGCAGAATTGCAGGAAACCGATTTCAGGAGGTAGACTGGAATTGCATTGAAAGCATAGGAAAAGAGGCAGAACGTCCACAATGATGCACTTGGCCAAAAAGGGCGTATGCGTTTTTTCCTGAATATATTCAGGAAAAAACGCATACGCCCTTTTTGGCCAACCAAGCAAGCTTGCAAAGGAAATCTGCACTACAATGAAGTCTCACTTCCCCCCGGTCAAAAGGGCCATCTGAAAAAAGTGTAAAATCCAGAAAGGCAGGACAGGCCATGGAGAACTGGGAGCCTTGTTATGCTGATGGGCGGGATGTAAATTGCCAACAACCACTCGGGAGAAGTGTATGGTGTTTCCTGAAACATCTAAAAAACAAATCAACAGAGCCTAGGGCACTTCCACTTATGGTCCTATAGCTTAGGGAAATTAAAATAAAAAAGACACAGCCACCCCAAAGTTTGAAACGGCTCTGTTTACAAGAACCTCGTTTACAGAACAAGTTCAACATCGCAGAAAGTGAAAAATGGATAAAGAAGTTGTGGTATTTACTTACAAAGCAATATCACTCAGCAATGAAATCTGTGTCATCAGGCCCTTAGCAGCACAATGAGTGGATTCAGGTACGATGATTCTAACTGAAGTAAGTCACACAGAAAAAGAAACATCATAAGATATCAGTAATACACGGAATGTAAACTTGGCTACACAGGAACTGAATTACAGAACAGAACAGGGTCTCAAATTTAGAAAACCAACTTATGCTTGCTTAAGGGGAAAGGTGAGTTGGGGTGCTGCATAACCAGAGATCGAAATGAGCACAGATAAAGTTCCTTAAGCCAAATATGGAATAGACAAGAGCTACTCCTTGCTCAACGAAATGGACTCAACACCGCATATTAAACGCCTAAGAATGTACCTGACTAGTAAGTATCTTAAAACCTATGGATTGCTATGTCTCTGAAAGAGAATCAAGCATGTGTACAGGGGCATAAACGCAGCAGTGATAGGATTGGAGAGGTTCGGTGAGCAAATGAAGACCCTTTGAAGTCATATTGTATGGTACCCATTCCACGGGTTTCAACTACCGAGGTTTAAGGTATTCTTCCTTCAGCTAAAACATGCATGTGGAACCCAAGTATGATCAACCATGTGAACGGGAGACGTGTTCAAATATGTCTCAGTTTTCCTCTCCTGGTACTCGGGTGCAACATTCCAGACGCTTTACTAACACTCTCCCCACTTGGAGAGTCAGCGCCTTTAACCTCCTGTTTGGCCCAGTTTGCAATTTCTGCGGAAGATGAACAGGAATAGCGAGAACCAATGAGAGACTAGCTGGAGGTGTCTGGACGGGCAAATTTAACTCTCATTTCCCACCAGGAAGAGGAAATAACCAAAGGCTCAGCGTGCCGTGCCGGAACCAGATTAGGGCCTGAAGCCATCCTGCGGTGTTGCGGCCATGTCACAAGAAAGCGAGTTGAAGAAACGAGCTCAGGGGCACTGTAATTCACAAACCTGCAGAGTTATAAATGACAGCTATCGTCCAAAAATAGACTGAAGTAAGGCTGCCAAGAGGACTTGAAAGCGGGGCAGAATTGCAGGAAACCGATTTCAGGAGGTAGACTGGAATTGCATTGAAAGCATAGGAAAAGAGGAAGAACGTCCACAATGATGCACTTGGCCTAAAAGGGCGTATGCGTTTTTTCC
Source organism: Delphinus delphis (assembly GCF_949987515.2). Classification (NCBI taxonomy): domain Eukaryota; kingdom Metazoa; phylum Chordata; class Mammalia; order Artiodactyla; family Delphinidae; genus Delphinus; species Delphinus delphis. The sequence goes on along the minus strand of NW_027192931.1, from coordinate 34,683 downwards.
TGAATATATTCAGGAAAAAACGCATACGCCCTTTTTGGCCAACCAAGCAAGCTTGCAAAGGAAATCTGCACTACAATGAAGTCTCACTTCCCCCCGGTCAAAAGGGCCATCTGAAAAAAGTGTAAAATCCAGAAAGGCAGGACAGGCCATGGAGAACTGGGAGCCTTGTTATGCTGATGGGCGGGATGTAAATTGCCAACAACCACTCGGGAGAAGTGTATGGTGTTTCCTGAAACATCTAAAAAACAAAGCAACAGAAACTAGGGCACTTCCACTTATGGTCCTATAGCTTAGGGAAATTAAAATCAAAAAGACACAGCCACCCCAAAGTTTGGAATGGCTCTGTTTACAAGAACCTCGTTTACAGTACAAGTTCAACATCGCAGAAAGTGAAAAATGGATAAAGAAGTTGTGGTATTTACGTACAAAGCAATATCACTCAGCAATGAAATCTGTGTCATCAGGCCCGTAGCAGCATAATGAGTGGATTCAGGTACGATGATTCTAACTGAAATAAGTCACACAGAAAGAGAAATATCATAAGATATCACTAATACACGGAATGTAAACTTGGCTACACAGGAACTGCATTCCAAAACAGAACAGGGTCTCAAATTTAGAAAACCAACTTATGCTTGCTTAAGGTAAAAGGTGAGTTGGGGTGCTGCATAAAACCAGAGATTGAAATGAGCACAGATAAAGTTCCTTAAGCCAAATATGGAATAGACAAGAGCTACTCCTTGCTCAACGAAATGGACACAAAACCACATATTAAACGCCTAAGAATGCACCTGACTAGTAAGTATCGTAAAACCTATGGATTGCTATGTCTCCGAAAGAGAATCAAGCGCGTGTACAGGGGCATAAACGCAGCAGTGATAGGATTGGAGAGGTTCGTGAGCAAATGAAGACCCTTTGAAGTCATATTGCATGGTACCCATTCCACGGGTTTCAACTACCCAGGTTTAAGGTATTCTTCCTTCATCTAAAACATGCATGTGGAACCCAAGTATGATCAACCATGTGAACGGGAGACGTGTTCAAATATGTCTCAGTTTTCTTCCCCTGGTACTCGGGTGCAACATTCCAGACGCTTTACTAATACTCTCCCCACTTGGAAAGTCAGCGCCTTTAACCTCCTGTTTGTCCCAGTTTGCAATTTCTGCGGAAGATGAACAGGAATAGCGAGAACCAATGAGAGGCTAGCTGGAGGTGTCTGGACGGGCAAATTTAACTCTCATTTCCCACCAGGAAGAGGAAATAACCAAAGGCTCAGCATGCCGGGCCGGAACCAGATTAGGGCCTGAAGCCATCCTGCGGTGTTGCGGCCAGCTCACAAGAAAGCGAGTTGAAGAAAGGAGCTCAGGGGCACTGTAATTCACAAACCTGCAGAGTTATAAATGACAGCTATCGTCCAAAAATAGACTGAAGTAAGGCTGCCAAGAGGACTTGAAAGCGGGGCAGAATTGCAGGAAACCGATTTCAGGAGGTAGACTGGAATTGCATTGAAAGCATAGGAAAAGAGGCAGAACGTCCACAATGATGCACTTGGCCAAAAAGGGCGTATGCGTTTTTTCCTGAATATATTCAGGAAAAAACGCATACGCCCTTTTTGGCCAACCAAGCAAGCTTGCAAAGGAAATCTGCACTACAATGAAGTCTCACTTCCCCCCGGTCAAAAGGGCCATCTGAAAAAAGTGTAAAATCCAGAAAGGCAGGACAGGCCATGGAGAACTGGGAGCCTTGTTATGCTGATGGGCGGGATGTAAATTGCCAACAACCACTCGGGAGAAGTGTATGGTGTTTCCTGAAACATCTAAAAAACAAAGCAACAGAAACTAGGGCACTTCCACTTATGGTCCTATAGCTTAGGGAAATTAAAATCAAAAAGACACAGCCACCCCAAAGTTTGGAATGGCTCTGTTTACAAGAACCTCGTTTACAGTACAAGTTCAACATCGCAGAAAGTGAAAAATGGATAAAGAAGTTGTGGTATTTACGTACAAAGCAATATCACTCAGCAATGAAATCTGTGTCATCAGGCCCGTAGCAGCATAATGAGTGGATTCAGGTACGATGATTCTAACTGAAATAAGTCACACAGAAAGAGAAACATCATAAGATATCACTAATACACGGAATGTAAACTTGGCTACACAGGAACTGCATTCCAAAACAGAACAGGGTCTCAAATTTAGAAAACCAACTTATGCTTGCTTAAGGTGAAAGGTGAGTTGGGGTGCTGCATAAAACCAGAGATTGAAATGAGCACAGATAAAGTTCCTTAAGCCAAATATGGAATAGACAAGAGCTACTCCTTGCTCAACGAAATGGACACAAAACCACATATTAAACGCCTAAGAATGCACCTGACTAGTAAGTATCGTAAAACCTATGGATTGCTATGTCTCCGAAAGAGAATCAAGCGCGTGTACAGGGGCATAAACGCAGCAGTGATAGGATTGGAGAGGTTCGTGAGCAAATGAAGACCCTTTGAAGTCATATTGCATGGTACCCATTCCATGGGTTTCAACTACCCAGGTTTAAGGTATTCTTCCTTCATCTAAAACATGCATGTGGAACCCAAGTATGATCAACCATGTGAACGGGAGACGTGTTCAAATATGTCTCAGTTTTCTTCCCCTGGTACTCGGGTGCAACATTCCAGACGCTTTACTAATACTCTCCCCACTTGGAAAGTCAGCGCCTTTAACCTCCTGTTTGTCCCAGTTTGCCATTTCTGCGGAAGATGAACAGGAATAGCGAGAACCAATGAGAGGCTAGCTGGAGGTGTCTGGACGGGCAAATTTAACTCTCATTTCCCACCAGGAAGAGGAAATAACCAAAGGCTCAGCATGCCGGGCCGGAACCAGATTAGGGCCTGAAGCCATCCTGCGGTGTTGCGGCCAGCTCACAAGAAAGCGAGTTGAAGAAAGGAGCTCAGGGGCACTGTAATTCACAAACCTGCAGAGTTATAAATGACAGCTATCGTCCAAAAATAGACTGAAGTAAGGCTGCCAAGAGGACTTGAAAGCGGGGCAGAATTGCAGGAAACCGATTTCAGGAGGTAGACTGGAATTGCATTGAAAGCATAGGAAAAGAGGCAGAACGTCCACAATGATGCACTTGGCCAAAAAGGGCGTATGCGTTTTTTCCTGAATATATTCAGGAAAAAACGCATACGCCCTTTTTGGCCAACCAAGCAAGCTTGCAAAGGAAATCTGCACTACAATGAAGTCTCACTTCCCCCCGGTCAAAAGGGCCATCTGAAAAAAGTGTAAAATCCAGAAAGGCAGGACAGGCCATGGAGAACTGGGAGCCTTGTTATGCTGATGGGCGGGATGTAAATTGCCAACAACCACTCGGGAGAAGTGTATGGTGTTTCCTGAAACATCTAAAAAACAAATCAACAGAGCCTAGGGCACTTCCACTTATGGTCCTATAGCTTAGGGAAATTAAAATAAAAAAGACACAGCCACCCCAAAGTTTGAAACGGCTCTGTTTACAAGAACCTCGTTTACAGTACAAGTTCAACATCGCAGAAAGTGAAAAATGGATAAAGAAGTTATGGTATTTACTTACAAAGCAATATCACTCAGCAATGAAATCTATGTCATCAGGCCCTTAGCAGCACAATGAGTGGATTCAGGTATGATGATTCTAACTGAAATAAGTCACACAGAAAAAGAAACATCATAATATATCAGTAATACACGGAATGTAAACTTGGCTACACAGGAACTGAATTACAGAACAGAACAGGGTCTCAAATTTAGAAAACCAACTTATGCTTGCTTAAGGGGAAAGGTGAATTGGGGTGCTGCATAACCAGAGATCGAAATGAGCACAGATAAAGTTCCTTAAGCCAAATATGGAATAGACAAGAGCTACTCCTTGCTCAACGAAATGGACTCAACACCGCATATTAAACGCCTAAGAATGTACCTGACTAGTAAGTATCTTAAAACCTATGGATTGCTATGTCTCCGAAAGAGAATCAAGCATGTGTACAGGGGCATAAACGCAGCAGTGATAGGATTGGAGAGGTTCGGTGAGCAAATGAAGAACCTTTGAAGTCATATTGTATGGTACCCATTCCACGGGTTTCAACTACCGAGGTTTAAGGTATTCTTCCTTCAGCTAAAACATGCATGTGGAACCCAAGTATGATCAACCACGTGAACGGGAGACGTGTTCAAATATGTCTCAGTTTTCCTCCCCTGGTACTCGGGTGCAACATTCCAGACGCTTTACTAACACTCTCCCCACTTGGAGAGTCAGCGCCTTTAACCTCCTGTTTGGCCCAGTTTGCAATTTCTGCGGAAGATGAACAGGAATAGCGAGAACCAATGAGAGACTAGCTGGAGGTGTCTGGACGGGCAAATTTAACTCTCATTTCCCACCAGGAAGAGGAAATAACCAAAGGCTCAGCGTGCCGTGCCGGAACCAGATTAGGGCCTGAAGCCATCCTGCGGTGTTGCGGCCAGGTCACAAGAAAGCGAGTTGAAGAAACGAGCTCAGGGGCACTGTAATTCACAAACCTGCAGAGTTATAAATGACAGCTATCGTCCAAAAATAGACTGAAGTAAGGCTGCCAAGAGGACTTGAAAGCGGGGCAGAATTGCAGGAAACCGATTTCAGGAGGTAGACTGGAATTGCATTGAAAGCATAGGAAAAGAGGCAGAACGTCCACAATGATGCACTTGGCCAAAAAGGGCGTATGCGTTTTTTCCTGAATATATTCAGGAAAAAACGCATACGCCCTTTTTGGCCAACCAAGCAAGCTTGCAAAGGAAATCTGCACTACAATGAAGTCTCACTTCCCCCCGGTCAAAAGGGCCATCTGAAAAAAGTGTAAAATCCAGAAAGGCAGGACAGGCCATGGAGAACTGGGAGCCTTGTTATGCTGATGGGCGGGATGTAAATTGCCAACAACCACTCGGGAGAAGTGTATGGTGTTTCCTGAAACATCTAAAAAACAAAGCAACAGAACCTAGGGCACTTCCACTTATGGTCCTATAGCTTAGGGAAATTAAAATCAAAAAGACACAGCCACCCCAAAGTTTGGAATGGCTCTGTTTACAAGAACCTCGTTTACAGTACAAGTTCAACATCGCAGAAAGTGAAAAATGGATAAAGAAGTTGTGGTATTTACGTACAAAGCAATATCACTCAGCAATGAAATCTGTGTCATCAGGCCCGTAGCAGCATAATGAGTGGATTCAGGTTCGATGATTCTAACTGAAATAAGTCACACAGAAAGAGAAACATCATAAGATATCACTAATACACGGAATGTAAACTTGGCTACACAGGAACTGCATTCCAAAACAGAACAGGGTCTCAAATTTAGAAAACCAACTTATGCTTGCTTAAGGGGAAAGGTGAGTTGGGGTGCTGCATAAAACCAGAGATTGAAATGAGCACAGATAAAGTTCCTTAAGCCAAATATGGAATAGACAAGAGCTACTCCTTGCTCAACGAAATGGACACAAAACCCCATATTAAACGCCTAAGAATGCACCTGACTAGTAAGTATCGTAAAACCTATGGATTGCTATGTCTCCGAAAGAGAATCAAGCGCGTGTACAGGGGCATAAACGCAGCAGTGATAGGATTGGAGAGGTTCGTGAGCAAATGAAGACCCTTTGAAGTCATATTGCATGGTACCCATTCCACGGGTTTCAACTACCCAGGTTTAAGGTATTCTTCCTTCATCTAAAACATGCATGTGGAACCTAGAGTATGATCAACCATGTGATCGGGAGACGTGTTCAAATATGTCTCAGTTTTCGTACCCTGGTACTCGGGTGCAACATTCCAGACGCTTTACTAACACTCTCCCCACTTGGAGAGTCAGTCCCTTTAACCTCCCCTTTGGCCCAGTTTGCAATTTCTGTGGAAGATGAACAGGAATAGCGAGAACCAATGAGAGGCTAGCTGGAGGTGTCTGGACGGGCAAATTTAACTCTCATTTCCCACCAGGAAGAGGAATTAACCAAAGGCTCAGCGTGCCGTGCCAGAACCAGATTAGGGCCTGAAGACATCCTGCGGTGTTGCGGCCAGGTCACAAGAAAGCGAGTTGAAGAAAGGAGCTCAGGGGCACTGCAATTCACAAACCTGCAGAGTTATAAATGACAGCTATCGTCCAAAAATAGACTGAAGTAAGGCTGCCAAGAGGACTTGAAAGCGGGGCAGAATTGCAGGAAACCGATTTCAGGAGGTAGACTGGAATTGCATTGAAAGCATAGGAAAAGAGGCAGAACGTCCACAATGATGCACTTGGCCAAAAAGGGCGTATGCGTTTTTTCCTGAATATATTCAGGAAAAAACGCATACGCCCTTTTTGGCCAACCAAGCAAGCTTGCAAAGGAAATCTGCACTACAATGAAGTCTGACTTCCCCCCGGTCAAAAGGGCCATCTGAAAAAAGTGTAAAATCCAGAAAGGCAGGACAGGCCATGGAGAACTGGGAGCCTTGTTATGCTGATGGGCGGGATGTAAATTGCCAACAACCACTCGGGAGAAGTGTATGGTGTTTCCTGAAACATCTAAAAAACAAATCAACAGAGCCTAGGGCACTTCCACTTATGGTCCTATAGCTTAGGGAAATTAAAATAAAAAAGACACAGCCACCCCAAAGTTTGAAACGGCTCTGTTTACAAGAACCTCGTTTACAGTACAAGTTCAACATTGCAGAAAGTGAAAAATGGATAAAGAAGTTATGGTATTTACTTACAAAGCAATATCACTCAGCAATGAAATCTATGTCATCAGGCCCTTAGCAGCACAATGAGTGGATTCAGGTATGATGATTCTAACTGAAATAAGTCACACAGAAAAAGAAACATCATAATATATCAGTAATACACGGAATGTAAACTTGGCTACACAGGAACTGAATTACAGAACAGAACAGGGTCTCAAATTTAGAAAACCAACTTATGCTTGCTTAAGGGGAAAGGTGAATTGGGGTGCTGCATAACCAGAGATCGAAATGAGCACAGATAAAGTTCCTTAAGCCAAATATGGAATAGACAAGAGCTACTCCTTGCTCAACGAAATGGACTCAACACCGCATATTAAACGCCTAAGAATGTACCTGACTAGTAAGTATCTTAAAACCTATGGATTGCTATGTCTCCGAAAGAGAATCAAGCATGTGTACAGGGGCATAAACGCAGCAGTGATAGGATTGGAGAGGTTCGGTGAGCAAATGAAGACCCTTTGAAGTCATATTGCATGGTACCCATTACACGGGTCTTAACTCTCCAGGTTTAAGGTATTCTTCCTTCAGCTAAAACATGCATGTGGAACCCAAGTATGATCAACCACGTGAACGGGAGACGTGTTCAAATATGTCTCAGTTTTCCTCCCCTGGTACTCGGGTGCAACATTCCAGACGCTTTACTAACACTCTCCCCACTTGGAGAGTCAGCGCCTTTAACCTCCTGTTTGGCCCAGTTTGCAATTTCTGCGGAAGATGAACAGGAATAGCGAGAACCAATGAGAGACTAGCTGGAGGTGTCTGGACGGGCAAATTTAACTCTCATTTCCCACCAGGAAGAGGAAATAACCAAAGGCTCAGCGTGCCGTGCCGGAACCAGATTAGGGCCTGAAGCCATCCTGCGGTGTTGCGGCCAGCTCACAAGAAAGCGAGTTGAAGAAAGGAGCTCAGGGACATTGTAATTCACAAACCTGCAGAATTATAAATGACAGCTATCGTCCAAAAATAGACTGAAGTAAGGCTGCCAAGAGGACTTGAAAGCGGGGCAGAATTGCAGGAAACCGATTTCAGGAGGTAGACTGGAATTGCATTGAAAGCATAGGAAAAGAGGCAGAACGTCCACAATGATGCACTTGGCCAAAAAGGGCGTATGCGTTTTTTCCTGAATATATTCAGGAAAAAACGCATACGCCCTTTTTGGCCAACCAAGCAAGCTTGCAAAGGAAATCTGCACTACAATGAAGTCTCACTTCCCCCCGGTCAAAAGGGCCATCTGAAAAAAGTGTAAAATCCAGAAAGGCAGGACAGGCCATGGAGAACTGGGAGCCTTGTTATGCTGATGGGCGGGATGTAAATTGCCAACAGACACTCCGGAGAAGTGTATGGTGTTTCCTGAAACATCTAAAAAACAAAGCAACAGAGCCTAGGGCACTTCCACTTATGGTCCTATAGCTTAGGGAAATTAAAATCAAAAAGACACAGCCACCCCAAAGTTTGGGACGCCTCTGTTTACAAGAACCTCGTTTACCGTACAAGTTCAATATCACAGAAAGTGAAAAATGGATAAAGAACTTGTGGTACTTACGTACAATGCAGTATCACTCAGCAATGAAATCTATGTCATCAGGCCCGTAGCAGCATAATGAGTGGATTCAGGTACGATGATTCTAACTGAAATAAGTCACACAGAAAAAGAAACATCATAAGATATCACTAATACACGGAATGTAAACTTGGCTACACAGGAACTGAATTCCAAAACAGAACAGGGTCTCAAATTTAGAAAACCAACTTATGCTTGCTTAAGGGGAAAGGTGAGTTGGGGTGCTGCATAAAACCAGAGATTGAAATGAGCACAGATAAAGTTCCTTAAGCCAAATATGGAATAGACAAGAGCTACTCCTTGCTCAACGAAATGGACTCAACACCCCATATTAAACGCCTAAGAATGTACCTGACTAGTAAGTATCTTAAAACCTATGGATTGCTATGTCTCCAAAAGAGAATCAAGCGTGTGTACAGGGGCATAAACGCAGCAGTGATAGGATTGGAGAGGTTCGGTGAGCAAATGAAGACCCTTTGAAGTCATATTGCATGGTACCCATTCCACGGGTCTCAACTCTCCAGGTTTAAGGTATTCTTCCTTCAGCTAAAACATGCATGTGGAACCCAGAGTATGATCAACCGTGTGAACGGGAGACGTGTTCAAATATGTCTCAGTTTTCCTCCCCTGGTACTCGGGTGCAACATTCCAGACGCTTTACTAACACTCTCCCCACTTGGAGAGTCAGCGCCTTTAACCTCCTGTTTGGCCCAGTTTGCAATTTCTGCGGAAGATGAACAGGAATAGCGAGAACCAATGAGAGACTAGCTGGAGGTGTCTGGACGGGCAAATTTAACTCTCATTTCCCACCAGGAAGAGGAATTAACCAAAGGCTCAGCGTGCCGTGCCGGAACCAGATTAGGGCCTGAAGCCATCCTGCGGTGTTGCGGCCAGCTCACAAGAAAGCGAGTTGAAGAAAGGAGCTCAGGGGCACTGTAATTCACAAACCTGCAGAGTTATAAATGACAGCTATCGTCCAAAAATAGACTGAAGTAAGGCTGCCAAGAGGATTTGAAAGCGGGGCAGAATTGCAGGAAACCGATTTCAGGAGGTAGACTGGAATTGCATTGAAAGCATAGGAAAAGAGGCAGAACGTCCACAATGATGCACTTGGCCAAAAAGGGCGTATGCGTTTTTTCCTGAATATATTCAGGAAAAAACGCATACGCCCTTTTTGGCCAACCAAGCAAGCTTGCAAAGGAAATCTGCACTACAATGAAGTCTCACTTCCCCCCGGTCAAAAGGGCCATCTGAAAAAAGTGTAAAATCCAGAAAGGCAGGACAGGCCATGGAGAACTGGGAGCCTTGTTATGCTGATGGGCGGGATGTAAATTGCCAACAACCACTCGGGAGAAGTGTATGGTGTTTCCTGAAACATCTAAAAAACAAATCAACAGAGCCTAGGGCACTTCCACTTATGCTCCTATAGCTTAGGGAAATTAAAATAAAAAAGACACAGCCACCCCAAAGTTTGGAACGGCTCTGTTTACAAGAACCTCGTTTACAGTACAAGTTCAACATCGCAGAAAGTGAAAAATGGATAAAGAAGTTGTGGTATTTACTTACAAAGCAATATCACTCAGCAATGAAATCTGTGTCATCAGGCCCTTAGCAGCACAATGAGTGGATTCAGGTATGATGATTCTAACTGAAGTAAGTCACACAGAAAAAGAAACATCATAAGATATCAGTAATACACGGAATGTAAACTTGGCTACACAGGAACTGAATTACAGAACAGAACAGGGTCTCAAATTTAGAAAACCAACTTATGCTTGCTTAAGGGTAAAGGTGAGTTGCGGTGCTGCATAAAACCAGAGATTGAAATGAGCACAGATAAAGTTCCTTAAGTCAAATATGGAATAGACAAGAGCTACTAATTGCTCAACGAAATGGACTCAACACCGCATATTAAACGCCAAAGAATGTACCTGACTAGTAAGTATCTTAAAACCTATGGATTGCTATGTCTCCGAAAGAGAATCAAGCATGTGTACAGGGGCATAAACGCAGCAGTGATAGGATTGGAGAGGTTCGGTGAGCAAATGAACACCCTTTGAAGTCATATTGCATGGTACCCATTACACGGGTCTTAACTCTCCAGGTTTAAGGTATTCTTCCTTCAGCTAAAACATGCATGTGGAACCCAAGTATGATCAACCATGTGAACGGGAGACGTGTTCAAATATGTCTCAGTTTTCGTACCCTGGTACTCGGGTGCAACATTCCAGACGCTTTACTAACACTCTCCCCACTTGGAGAGTCAGCGCTTTTAACCTCCTGTTTGGCAGAGTTTGCAATTTCTGCGGAAGATGAACAGGAATAGCGAGAACCAATGAGAGACTACCTGGAGGTGTCTGGACGGGCAAATTTAACTCTCATTTCCCACCAGGAAGAGGAAATAACCAAAGGCTCAGCGTGCCGTGCCGGAACCAGATTAGGGCCTGAAGCCATCCTGCGGTGTTGCGGCCAGCTCACAAGAAAGCGAGTTGAAGAAAGGAGCTCAGGGGCACTGTAATTCACAAACCTGCAGAGTTATAAATGACAGCTATCGTCCAAAAATAGACTGAAGTAAGGCTGCCAAGAGGACTTGAAAGCGGGGCAGAATTGCAGGAAACCGATTTCAGGAGGTAGACTGGAATTGCATTGAAAGCATAGGAAAAGAGGCAGAACGTCCACAATGATGCACTTGGCCAAAAAGGGCGTATGCGTTTTTTCCTGAATATATTCAGGAAAAAACGCATACGCCCTTTTTGGCCAACCAAGCAAGCTTGCAAAGGAAATCTGCACTACAATGAAGTCTCACTTCCCCCCGGTCAAAAGGGCCATCTGAAAAAAGTGTAAAATCCAGAAAGGCAGGACAGGCCATGGAGAACTGGGAGCCTTGTTATGCTGATGGGCGGGATGTAAATTGCCAACAGACACTCGGAGAAGTGTATGGTGTTTCCTGAAACATCTAAAAAACAAAGCAACAGAGCCTAGGGCACTTCCACTTATGGTCCTATAGCTTAGGGAAATTAAAATGAAAAAGACACAGCCACCCCAAAGTTTGGAATGGCTCTGTTTACAAGAACCTCGTTTACAGTACAAGTTCAACATCGCAGAAAGTGAAAAATGGATAAAGAAGTTGTGGTATTTACTTACAAAGCAATATCACTCAGCAATGAAATCTGTGTCATCAGGCCCTTAGCAGCACAATGAGTGGATTCAGGTATGATGATTCTAACTGAAATAAGTCACACAGAAAAAGAAACATCATAAGATATCAGTAATACACGGAATGTAAACTTGGCTACACAGGAACTGAATTACAGAACAGAACAGGGTCTCAAATTTAGAAAACCAACTTATGCTTGCTTAAGGGGAAAGGTGAGTTGGGGTGCTGCATAAAACCAGAGATTGAAATGAGCACAGATAAAGTTCCTTAAGCCAAATATGGAATAGACAAGAGCTACTCCTTGGTCAACGAAATGGACTCAACACCGCATATTAAACGCCTAAGAATGTACTGACTAGTAAGTATCTTAAAACCTATGGATTGCTATGTCTCCGAAAGAGAATCAAGCATGTGTACAGGGGCATAAATGCAGCAGTGATAGGATTGGAGAGGTTCGGTGAGCAAATGAAGACCCTTTGAAGTCATATTGCATGGTACCCATTCCACGGGTTTCAACTACCCAGGTTTTAGGTATTCTTCCTTCAGCTAAAACATGCATGTGGAACCCAAGTATGATCAACCATGTGAACGGGAGACGTGTTCACATATGTCTCAGTTTTCTTCCCCTGGTACTCGGGTGCAACATTCCAGACGCTTTACTAATACTCTCCCCACTTGGAAAGTCAGCGCCTTTAACCTCCTGTTTGGCCCAGTTTGCAATTTCTGCGGAAGATGAACAAGAATAGCGAGAACCAATGAGAGGCTAGCTGGAGGTGTCTGGACGGGCAAATTTAACTCTCATTTCCCACCAGGAAGAGGAAATAACCAAAGGCTCAGCGTGCCGTGCCGGAACCAGATTAGGGCCTGAATCCATCCTGCGGTGTTGCGGCCAGGTCACAAGAAAGCGAGTTGAAGAAACGAGCTCAGGGGCACTGTAATTCACAAACCTGCAGAGTTATAAATGACAGCTATCGTCCAAAAATAGACTGAAGTAAGGCTGCCAAGAGGACTTGAAAGCGGGGCAGAATTGCAGGAAACCGATTTCAGGAGGTAGACTGGAATTGCAATGAAAGCATAGGAAAAGAGGCAGAACGTCCACAATGATGCACTTGGCCAAAAAGGGCGTATCCGTTTTTTCCTGAATATATTCAGGAAAAAACGCATACGCCCTTTTTGGCCAACCAAGCAAGCTTGCAAAGGAAATCTGCACTACAATGAAGTCTCACTTCCCCCCGGTCAAAAGGGCCATCTGAAAAAAGTGTAAAATCCAGAAAGGCAGGACAGGCCATGGAGAACTGGGAGCCTTGTTATGCTGATGGGCGGGATGTAAATTGCCAACAACCACTCGGGAGAAGTGTATGGTGTTTCCTGAAACATCTAAAAAACAAAGCAACAGAACCTAGGGCACTTCCACTTATGGTCCTATAGCTTAGGGAAATTAAAATCAAAAAGACACAGCCACCCCAAAGTTTGGAACGGCTCTGTTTACAAGAACCTCGTTTACAGTACAACTTCAACATCAAAGAAAGTGAAAAATGGATAAAGAAGTTGTGGTATTTACGTACAAAGCAATATCACTCAGCAATGAAATCTGTGTCATCAGGCCCGTAGCAGCATAATGAGTGGATTCAGGTACGATGATTCTAACTGAAATAAGTCACACAGAAAGAGAAACATCATAAGATATCACTAATACACGGAATGTAAACTTGGCTACACAGGAACTGCATTCCAAAACAGAACAGGGTCTCAAATTTAGAAAACCAACTTATGCTTGCTTAAGGTGAAAGGTGAGTTGGGGTGCTGCATAAAACCAGAGATTGAAATGAGCACAGATAAAGTTCCTTAAGCCAAATATGGAATAGACAAGAGCTACTCCTTGCTCAACGAAATGGACACAAAACCCCATATTAAACGCCTGAGAATGCACCTGACTAGTAAGTATCATAAAACCTATGGATTGCTATGTCTCCGAAAGAGAATCAAGCGTGTGTACAGGGGCATAAACGCAGCAGTGATAGGATTGGAGAGGTTTGTGAGCAAATGAAGACCCTTTGAAGTCATATTGCATGGTACCCATTCCACGGGTTTCAACTACCCAGGTTTAAGGTATTCTTCCTTCATCTAAAACATGCATGTGGAACCTAGAGTATGATCAACCATGTGATCGGGAGACGTGTTCAAATATGTCTCAGTTTTCGTACCCTGGTACTCGGGTGCAACATTCCAGACGCTTTACTAACACTCTCCCCACTTGGAGAGTCAGTCCCTTTAACCTCCTGTTTGGCCCAGTTTGCAATTTCTGTGGAAGATGAACAGGAATAGCGAGAACCAATGAGAGACTAGCTGGAGGTGTCTGGACGGGCAAATTTAACTCTCATTTCCCACCAGGAAGAGGAATTAACCAAAGGCTCAGCGTGCCGTGCCAGAACCAGATTAGGGCCTGAAGACATCCTGTGGTGTGGCGGCCAGGTCACAAGAAAGCGAGTTGAAGAAAGGAGCTCAGGGGCACTGCAATTCACAAACCTGCAGAGTTATAAATGACAGCTATCGTCCAAAAATAGACTGAAGTAAGGCTGCCAAGAGGACTTGAAAGCGGGGCAGAATTGCAGGGAACCGATTTCAGGAGGTAGACTGGAATTGCATTGAAAGCATAGGAAAAGAGGCAGAACGTCCACAATGATGCACTTGGCCAAAAAGGGCGTATGCGTTTTTTCCTGAATATATTCAGGAAAAAACGCATACGCCCTTTTTGGCCAACCAAGCAAACTTGCAAAGGAAATCTGCACTACAATGAAGTCTCACTTCTCCCCGGTCAAAAGGGCCATCTGAAAAAAGTGTAAACTCCAGAAAGGCAGGACAGGCCATGGAGAACTGGGAGCCTTGTTATGCTGATGGGCGGGATGTAAATTGCCAACAGACACTCAGGAGAAGTGTATGGTGTTTCCTGAAACATCTAAAAAACAAAGCATCAGAGCCTAGGGCACTTCCACTTATGGTCCTATAGCTTAGGGAAATTAAAATCAAAAAGACACAGCCACCCCAAAGTTTGGGACGCCTCCGTTTACAAGAACCTCGTTTACCGTACAAGTTCAATATCACAGAAAGTGAAAAATGGATAAAGAACTTGAGGTACTTACGTACAATGCAGTATCACTCAGCAATGAAATCTATGTCATCAGGCCCGGAGCAGCATAATGAGTGGATTCAGGTACGATGATTCTACCTGAAATAAGTCACACAGAAAAAGAAACATCAGAAGATATCAGTAATACACGGAATGTAACCTGGCTACACAGGAACTGCATTCCAAAACAGAACAGGGTCTCAAATTTAGAAAACCAACTTATGCTTGCTTAAGGGGAAAGGTGAGTTGGGGTGCTGCATAAAACCAGAGATTGAAATGAGCACAGATAAATTTCCTTAAGCCAAATATGGAATAGACAAGAGCTACTCCTTGCTCAACGAAATGGACTCAAAACCCCATATTAAACGCCTAAGAATGTACCTGACTAGTAAGTATCTTAAAACCTATGGATTGCTATGTCTCCAAAAGAGAATCAAGCATGTGTACAGGGGCATATAAGCAGCAGTGATAGGATTGGAGAGGTTCGGTGAGAAAATGAAGACCCTTTGAAGTCATATTGCATGGTACCCATTACACAGGTCTTAACTCTCCAGGTTTAAGGTATTCTTCCTTCAGCTAAAACATGCATGTGGATCCCAGAGTATGATCAACCATGTGAACGGGAGACGTGTTCAAATATGTCTCAGTTTTCCTCCCCTGGTACTCGGGTGCAACATTCCAGACGCTTTACTAACACTCTCCCCACTTGGAGAGTCAGTTCCTTTAACCTCCTGTTTGGCCCAGTTTGCAATTTCTGCGGAAGATGTACAGGAATAGCGAGAACCAATGAGAGACTACCTGGAGGTGTCTGGACGGGCAAATTTAACTCTCATTTCCCACCAGGAAGAGGAATTAACCAAAGGCTCAGCGTGCCGTGCCGGAACCAGATTAGGGCCTGAAGCCATCCTGCGGTGTTGCGGCCAGGTCACAAGAAAGCGAGTTGAAGAAAGGAGCTCAGGGGCACTGTAATTCACAAACCTGCAGAGTTATAAATGACAGCTATCGTCCAAAAATAGACTGAAGTAAGGCTGCCAAGAGGACTTGAAAGCGGGGCAGAATTGCAGGAAACCGATTTCAGGAGGTAGACTGGAATTGCATTGAAAGCATAGGAAAAGAGGCAGAACGTCCACAATGATTCACTTGGCCAATAAGGGCGTATGCGTTTTTTCCTGAATATATTCAGGAAAAAACGCATACGCCCTTTTTGGCCAACCAAGCAAGCTTGCAAAGGAAATCTGCACTACAATGAAGTCTCACTTCCCCCCAGTCAAAAGGGCCATCTGAAAAAAGTGTAAAATCCAGAAAGGCAGGACAGGCCATGGAGAACTGGGAGCCTTGTTATGC
Source organism: Delphinus delphis (assembly GCF_949987515.2). NCBI lineage: Eukaryota > Metazoa > Chordata > Mammalia > Artiodactyla > Delphinidae > Delphinus > Delphinus delphis. The sequence continues at coordinate 18,726 of NW_027192931.1, read as the reverse complement.
TGAAGGGTGGGATGTAAATTGCCAACAAACACTCGGAAGAAGTGTATGGTGTTTCCTGAAACATCTAAAAAACAAAGCAACAGAGCCTAGGGCACTTCCACTTATTGTCCTATAGCTTAGGGAATTTAAAATCAAAAAGAAACAGCCACCCCAAAATTTCGAACGGCTCTGTTTACAAGAACCTCGTTTACAGTACAAGTTCAACATCGCAGAAAGTGAAAAATGGATAAAAAAGTTGTGGTATTTACTTACAAAGCAATATCACTCAGCAATGAAATCTGTGTCATCAGGCCCTTAGCAGCACAATGAGTGGATTCAGGTATGATGATTCTAACTGAAATAAGTCACACAGAAAAAGAAACATCATAAGATATCAGTAATACACGGAATGTAAACTTGGCTACACAGGAACTGAATTACAGAACAGAACAGGGTCTCAAATTTAGAAAACCAACTTATGCTTGCTTAAGGGGAAAGGTGAGTTGGGGTGCTGCATAAAACCAGAGATTGAAATGAGCACAGATAAAGTTCCTTAAGCCAAATATGGAATAGACAAGAGCTACTCCTTGCTCAACGAAATGGACTCAACACCGCATATTAAACGCCTAAGAATGTACCTGACTAGTAAGTATCTTAAAACCTATGGATTGCTATGTCTCCGAAACAGAATCAAGCATGTGTACAGGGGCATAAACGCAGCAGTGATAGGATTGGAGAGGTTCGGTGAGCAAATGAAGACCCTTTGAAGTCATATTGCATGGTACCCATTCCACGGGTTTCAAATACCCAGGTATAAGGTATTCTTCCTTCAGCTAAAACATGCATGTGGAACCCAAGTATGATCAACCATGTGAACGGGAGACGTGTTCAAATATGTCTCAGTTTTCCTCCCCTGGTACTCGGGTGCAACATTCCAGACGCTTTACTAACACTCTCCCCACTTGGAGAGTCAGCGCCTTTAACCTCCTGTTTGGCCCAGTTTGCAATTTCTGCGGAAGATGAACAGGAATAGCGAGAACCAATGAGAGACTAGCTGGAGGTGTCTGGACGGGCAAATTTAACTCTCATTTCCCACCAGGAAGAGGAAATAACCAAAGGCTCAGCGTGCCGTGCCGGAATCAGATTAGGGCCTGAAGCCATCCTGCGGTGTTGCGGCCAGGTCACAAGAAAGCGAGTTGAAGAAACGAGCTCAGGGGCACTGTAATTCACAAACCTGCAGAGTTATAAATGACAGCTATCGTCCAAAAATAGACTGAAGTAAGGCTGCCAAGAGGACTTGAAAGCGGGGCAGAATTGCAGGAAACCGATTTCAGGAGGTAGACTGGAATTGCATTGAAAGCATAGGAAAAGAGGCAGAACGTCCACAATGATGCACTTGGCCAAAAAGGGCGTATGCGTTTTTTCCTGAATATATTCAGGAAAAAACGCATACGCCCTTTTTGGCCAACCAAGCAAGCTTGCAAAGGAAATCTGCACTACAATGAAGTCTCACTTCCCCCCGGTCAAAAGGGCCATCTGAAAAAAGTGTAAAATCCAGAAAGGCAGGACAGGCCATGGAGAACTGGGAGCCTTGTTATGCTGATGGGCGGGATGTAAATTGCCAACAACCACTCGGGAGAAGTGTATGGTGTTCCCTGAAACATCTAAAAAACAAAGCAACAGAACCTAGGGCACTTCCACTTATGGTCCTATAGCTTAGGGAAATTAAAATCAAAAAGACACAGCCACCCCAAAGTTTGGGACGCCTCCGTTTACAAGAACCTCGTTTACCGTACAAGTTCAACATCGCAGAAAGTGAAAAATGGATAAAGAACTTGTGGTACTTACGTACAATGCAGTATCACTCAGCAATGAAATCTATGTCATCAGGCCCGTAGCAGCATAATGAGTGGATTCAGGTACGATGATTCTACCTGAAATAAGTCACACAGAAAAAGAAACATCATAAGATATCAGTAATACACGGAATGTAAACTTGGCTACACAGGAACTGCATTCCAAAACAGAACAGGGTCTCAAATTTATAAAACCAACTTATGCTTGCTTAAGGGGAAAGGTGAATTGGGGTGCTGCATAACCAGAGATCGAAATGAGCACAGATAAAGTTCCTTAAGCCAAATATGGAATAGACAAGAGCTACTCCTTGCTCAACGAAATGGACTCAACACCGCATATTAAACGCCTAAGAATGTACCTGACTAGTAAGTATCTTAAAACCTATGGATTGCTATGTCTCCGAAAGAGAATCAAGCATGTGTACAGGGGCATAAACGCAGCAGTGATAGGATTGGAGAGGTTCGGTGAGCAAATGAAGACCCTTTGAAGTCATATTGTATGGTACCCATTCCACGGGTTTCAACTACCGAGGATTAAGGTATTCTTCCTTCAGCTAAAACATGCATGTGGAACCCAAGTATGATCAACCATGTGAACGGGAGACGTGTTCAAATATGTCTCAGTTTTCCTCCCCTGGTACTCGGGTGCAACATTCCAGACGCTTTACTAACACTCTCCCCACTTGGAGAGTCAGTCCCTTTAAACTCCTGTTTGGCCCAGTTTGCAATTTCTGCGGAAGATGAACAGGAATAGCGAGAACCAATGAGAGACTAGCTGGAGGTGTCTGGACGGGCAAATTTAACTCTCATTTCCCACCAGGAAGAGGAAATAACCAAAGGCTCAGCGTGCCGTGCCGGAACCAGATAAGGGCCTGAAGCCATCCTGAGGTGTTGCGGCCAGGTCACAAGAAAGCGAGTTGAAGAAACGAGCTCAGGGGCACTGTAATTCACAAACCTGCAGAGTTATAAATGACAGCTATCGTCCAAAAATAGACTGAAGTAAGGCTGCCAAGAGGACTTGAAAGCGGGGCAGAATTGCAGGAAACCGATTTCAGGAGGTAGACTGGAATTGCATTGAAAGCATAGGAAAAGAGGCAGAACGTACACAATGATGCACTTGGCCAAAAAGGGCGTATGCGTTTTTTCCTGAATATATTCAGGAAAAAACGCATACGCCCTTTTTGGCCAACCAAGCAAGCTTGCAAAGGAAATCTGCACTACAATGAAGTCTCACTTCCCCGCGGTCAAAAGGGCCATCTGAAAAAAGTGTAAAATCCAGAAAGGCAGGACAGGCCATGGAGAACTGGGAGCCTTGTTATGCTGATGGGCGGGATGTAAATTGCCAACAACCACTCCGGAGAAGTGTATGGTGTTTCCTGAAACATCTAAAAAACAAAGCAACAGAACCTAGGGCACTTCCACTTATGGTCCTATAGCTTAGGGAAATTAAAATCAAAAAGACACAGCCACCCCAAAGTTTGGAATGGCTCTGTTTACAAGAACCTCGTTTACAGTACAAGTTCAACATCGCAGAAAGTGAAAAATGGATAAAGAAGTTGTGGTATTTACGTACAAAGCAATATCACTCAGCAATGAAATCTGTGTCATCAGGCCCGTAGCAGCATAATGAGTGGATTCAGGTACGATGATTCTAACTGAAATAAGTCACACAGAAAGAGAAACATCATAAGATATCACTAATACACGGAATGTAAACTTGGCTACACAGGAACTGCATTCCAAAACAGAACAGGGTCTCAAATTTAGAAAACCAACTTATGCTTGCTTAAGGTGAAAGGTGAGTTGGGGTGCTGCATAAAACCAGAGATTGAAATGAGCACAGATAAAGTTCCTTAAGCCAAATATGGAATAGACAAGAGCTACTCCTTGCTCAACGAAATGGACGGACACAAAACCCCATATTAAACGCCTAAGAATGCACCTGACTAGTAAGTATCGTAAAACCTATGGATTGCTATGTCTCCGAAAGAGAATCAAGCGTGTGTACAGGGGCATAAACGCAGCAGTGATAGGATTGGAGAGGTTCGTGAGCAAATGAAGACCCTTTGAAGTCATATTGCATGGTACCCATTCCACGGGTTTCAACTACCCAGGTTTAAGGTATTCTTCCTTCATCTAAAACATGCATGTGGAACCTAGAGTATGATCAACCATGTGATCGGGAGACGTGTTCAAATATGTCTCAGTTTTCGTACCCTGGTACTCGGGTGCAACATTCCAGACGCTTTACTAACACTCTCCCCACTTGGAGAGTCAGTCCCTTTAACCTCCTGTTTGGCCCAGTTTGCAATTTCTGTGGAAGATGAACAGGAATAGCGAGAACCAATGAGAGGCTAGCTGGAGGTGTCTGGATGGGCAAATTTAACTCTCATTTCCCACCAGGAAGAAGAATTAACCAAAGGCTCAGCGTGCCGTGCCAGAACCAGATTAGGGCCTGAAGACATCCTGCGGTGTTGCGGCCAGGTCACAAGAAAGCGAGTTGAAGAAAGGAGCTCAGGGGCACTGCAATTCACAAACCTGCAGAGTTATAAATGACAGCTATCGTCCAAAAATAGACTGAAGTAAGGCTGCCAAGAGGACTTGAAAGCGGGGCAGAATTGCAGGAAACCGATTTCAGGAGGTAGACTGGAATTGCATTGAAAGCATAGGAAAAGAGGCAGAACGTACACAATGATGCACTTGGCCAAAAAGGGCGTATGCGTTTTTTCCTGAATATATTCAGGAAAAAACGCATACGCCCTTTTTGGCCAACCAAGCAAACTTGCAAAGGAAATCTGCACTACAATGTAGTCTCACTTCTCCCCGGTCAAAAGGGCCATCTGAAAAAAGTGTAAACTCCAGAAAGGCAGGACAGGCCATGGAGAACTGGGAGCCTTGTTATGCTGATGGGCGGGATGTAAATTGCCAACAGACACTCAGAGGAAGTGTATGGTGTTTCCTGAAACATCTAAAAAACAAAGCATCAGAGCCTAGGGCACTTCCACTTATGGTCCTATAGCTTAGGGAAATTAAAATCAAAAAGACACAGCCACCCCAAAGTTTGGGATGCCTCCGTTTACAAGAACCTCGTTTACCGTACAAGTTCAATATCACAGAAAGTGAAAAATGGATAAAGAACTTGTGGTACTTACGTACAATGCAGTATCACTCAGCAATGAAATCTATGTCATCAGGCCCGTAGCAGCATAATGAGTGGATTCAGGTACGATGATTCTACCTGAAATAAGTCACACAGAAAAAGAAACATCATAAGATATCAGTAATACACAGAATGTAAACTTGGCTACACAGGAACTGCATTCCAAAACAGAACAGGGTCTCAAAATTAGAAAACCAACTTATGCTTGCTTAAGGGGAAAGGTGAGTTGGGGTGCTGCATAAAACCAGAGATTGAAATGAGCACAGATAAAGTTCCTTAAGCCAAATATGGAATAGACAAGAGCTACTCCTTGCTCAACGAAATGGACTCAACACCCCATATTAAACGCCTAAGAATGTACCTGACTACTAAGTATCTTAAAACCTATGGATTGCTATGTCTCCAAAAGAGAATCAAGCGTGTGTACAGGGGCATAAACGCAGCAGTGATAGGATTGGAGAGGTTCGGTGAGCAAATGAAGACCCTTTGAAGTCATATTGCATGGTACCCATTACACGGGTCTTAACTCTCCAGGTTTAAGGTATTCTTCCTTCAGCTAAAACATGCATGTGGAACCCAGAGTATGATCAACCATGTGAACGGGAGACGTGTTCAAATATGTCTCAGTTTTCCTCCCCTGGTACTCGGGTGCAACATTCCAGACGCTTTACTAACACTCTCCCCACTTGGAGAGTCAGTCCCTTTAACCTCCTGTTTGGCCCAGTTTGCAATTTCTGCGGAAGATGAACAGGAATAGCGAGAACCAATGAGAGACTACCTGGAGGTGTCTGGACGGGCAAATTTAACTCTCATTTCCCACCAGGAAGAGGAATTAACCAAAGGCTCAGCGTGCCGTGCCGGAACCAGATTAGGGCCTGAAGCCATCCTGCGGTGTTGCGGCCAGGTCACAAGAAAGCGAGTTGAAGAAAGGAGCTCAGGGGCACTGTAATTCAGAAACCTGCAGAGTTATAAATGACAGCTATCGTCCAAAAATAGACTGAAGTAAGGCTGCCAAGAGGACTTGAAAGCGGGGCAGAATTGCAGGAAACCGATTTCAGGAGGTAGACTGGAATTGCATTGAAAGCATAGGAAAAGAGGCAGAACGTACACAATGATGCACTTGGCCAAAAAGGGCGTATGCGTTTTTTCCTGAATATATTCAGGAAAAAACGCATACGCCCTTTTTGGCCAACCAAGCAAGCTTGCAAAGGAAATCTGCACTACAATGAAGTCTCACTTCCCCCCGGTCAAAAGGGCCATCTGAAAAAAGTGTAAAATCCAGAAAGGCAGGACAGGCCATGGAGAACTGGGAGCCTTGTTATGCTGATGGGCGGGATGTAAATTGCCAACAACCACTCGGGAGAAGTGTATGGTGTTTCCTGAAACATCTAAAAAACAAAGCAACAGAACCTAGGGCACTTCCACTTATGGTCCTATAGCTTAGGGAAATTAAAATCAAAAAGACACAGCCACCCCAAAGTTTGGAATGGCTCTGTTTACAAGAACCTCGTTTACAGTACAAGTTCAACATCGCAGAAAGTGAAAAATGGATAAAGAAGTTGTGGTATTTACGTACAAAGCAATATCACTCAGCAATGAAATCTGTGTCATCAGGCCCGTAGCAGCATAATGAGTGGATTCAGGTACGATGATTCTAACTGAAATAAGTCACACAGAAAGAGAAACATCATAAGATATCACTAATACACGGAATGTAAACTTGGCTACACAGGAACTGCATTCCAAAACAGAACAGGGTCTCAAATTTAGAAAACCAACTTATGCTTGCTTAAGGCGAAAGGTGAGTTGGGGTGCTGCATAAAACCAGAGATTGAAATGAGCACAGATAAAGTTCCTTAAGCCAAATATGGAATAGACAAGAGCTACTCCTTGCTCAACGAAATGGACACAAAACCCCATATTAAACGCCTAAGAATGCACCTGACTAGTAAGTATCGTAAAACCTATGGATTGCTATGTCTCCGAAAGAGAATCAAGCGTGTGTACAGGGGCATAAACGCAGCAGTGATAGGATTGCAGAGGTTCGTGAGCAAATGAAGACCCTTTGAAGTCATATTGCATGGTACCCATTCCACGGGTTTCAACTACCCAGGTTTAAGGTATTCTTCCTTCATCTAAAACATGCATGTGGAACCTAGAGTATGATCAACCATGTGATCGGGAGACGTGTTCAAATATGTCTCAGTTTTCGTACCCTGGTACTCGGGTGCAACATTCCAGACGCTTTACTAACACTCTCCCCACTTGGAGAGTCAGTCCCTTTAACCTCCTGTTTGGCCCAGTTTGCAATTTCTGTGGAAGATGAACAGGAATAGCGAGAACCAATGAGAGGCTAGCTGGAGGTGTCTGGATGGGCAAATTTAACTCTCATTTCCCACCAGGAAGAGGAATTAACCAAAGGCTCAGCGTGCCGTGCCAGAACCAGATTAGGGCCTGAAGACATCCTGCGGTGTTGTGGCCAGGTCACAAGAAAGCGAGTTGAAGAAAGGAGCTCAGGGGCACTGCAATTCACAAACCTGCAGAGTTATAAATGACAGCTATCGTCCAAAAATAGACTGAAGTAAGGCTGCCAAGAGGACTTGAAAGCGGGGCAGAATTGCAGGAAACCGATTTCAGGAGGTAGACTGGAATTGCATTGAAAGCATAGGAAAAGAGGCAGAACGTCCACAATGATGCACTTGGCCAAAAAGGGCGTATGCGTTTTTTCCTGAATATATTCAGGAAAAAACGCATACGCCCTTTTTGGCCAACCAAGCAAGCTTGCAAAGGAAATCTGCACTACAATGAAGTCTCACTTCCCCCGGTCAAAAGGGCCATCTGAAAAAAGTGTAAACTCCAGAAAGGCAGGACAGGCCATGGAGAACTGGGAGCCTTGTTATGCTGATGGGCGGGATGTAAATTGCCAACAGACACTCAGGAGAAGGGTATGGTGTTTCCTGAAACATCTAAAAAACAAAGCATCAGAGCCTAGGGCACTTCCACTTATGGTCCTATAGCTTAGGGAAATTAAAATCAAAAAGACACAGCCACCCTAAAGTTTGGGATGCCTCCGTTTACAAGAACCTCGTTTACCGTACAAGTTCAATATCACAGAAAGTGAAAAATGGATAAAGAACTTGTGGTACTTACGTACAATGCAGTATCACTCAGCAATGAAATCTATGTCATCAGGCCCGTAGCAGCATAATGAGTGGATTCAGGTACGATGATTCTACCTGAAATAAGTCACACAGAAAAAGAAACATCATAAGATATCAGTAATACACAGAATGTAAACTTGGCTACACAGGAACTGCATTCCAAAACAGAACAGGGTCTCAAATTTAGAAAACCAACTTATGCTTGCTTAAGGGGAAAGGTGAGTTGGGGTGCTGCATAAAACCAGAGATTGAAATGAGCACAGATAAAGTTCCTTAAGCCAAATATGGAATAGACAAGAGCTACTCCTTGCTCAACGAAATGGACTCAACACCCCATATTAAACGCCTAAGAATGTACCTGACTACTAAGTATCTTAAAACCTATGGATTGCTATGTCTCCAAAAGAGAATCAAGCGTGTGTACAGGGGCATAAACGCAGCAGTGATAGGATTGGAGAGGTTCGGTGAGCAAATGAAGACCCTTTGAAGTCATATTGCATGGTACCCATTACACGGGTCTTAACTCTCCAGGTTTAAGGTATTCTTCCTTCAGCTAAAACATGCATGTGGAACCCAGAGTATGATCAACCATGTGAACGGGAGACGTGTTCAAATATGTCTCAGTTTTCCTCCCCTGGTACTCGGGTGCAACATTCCAGACGCTTTACTAACACTCTCCCCACTTGGAGAGTCAGTCCCTTTAACCTCCTGTTTGGCCCAGTTTGCAATTTCTGTGGAAGATGAACAGGAATAGCGAGAACCAATGAGAGACTACCTGGAGGTGTCTGGACGGGCAAATTTAACTCTCATTTCCCACCAGGAAGAGGAATTAACCAAAGGCTCAGCGTGCCGTGCCGGAACCAGATTAGGGACTGAAGCCATCCTGCGGTGTTGCGGCCAGGTCACAAGAAAGCGAGTTGAAGAAAGGAGCTCAGGGGCACTGTAATTCAGAAACCTGCAGAGTTATAAATGACAGCTATCGTCCAAAAATAGACTGAAGTAAGGCTGCCAAGAGGACTTGAAAGCGGGGCAGAATTGCAGGAAACCGATTTCAGGAGGTAGACTGGAATTGCATTGAAAGCATAGGAAAAGAGGCAGAACGTCCACAATGATGCACTTGGCCAAAAAGGGCGTATGCGTTTTTTCCTGAATATATTCAGGAAAAAACGCATACGCCCTTTTTGGCCAACCAAGCAAGCTTGCAAAGGAAATCTGCACTACAATGAAGTCTCACTTCCCCCCGGTCAAAAGGGCCATCTGAAAAAAGTGTAAAATCCAGAAAGGCAGGACAGGCCATGGAGAACTGGGAGCCTTGTTATGCTGATGGGCGGGATGTAAATTGCCAACAACCACTTGGGAGAAGTGTATGGTGTTTCCTGAAACATCTAAAAAACAAAGCATCAGAGCCTAGGGCACTTCCACTTATGGTCCTATAGCTTAGGGAAATTAAAATCAAAAAGACACAGCCACCCAAAAGTTTGGAACGGCTCTGTTTACAAGAACCTCGTTTACAGTACAAGTTCAACATCGCAGAAAGTGAAAAATGGATAAAGAAGTTGTGGTATTTACTTACAAAGCAATATCACTCAGCAATGAAATCTGTGTCATCAGGCACTTAGCAGCACAATGAGTGGATTCAGGTATGATGATTCTAACTGAAGTAAGTCACACAGAAAAAGAAACATCATAAGATATCAGTAATACACGGAATGTAAACTTGGCTACACAGGAACTGAATTACAGAACAGAACAGGGTCTCAAATTTAGAAAACCAACTTATGCTTGCTTAAGGGTAAAGGTGAGTTGGGGTGCTGCATAAAACCAGAGATTGAAATGAGCACAGATAAAGTTCCTTAAGTCAAATATGGAATAGACAAGAGCTACTCCTTGCTCAACGAAATGGACTCAACACCGCATATTAAACGCCTAAGAATGTACCTGACTAGTAAGTATCTTAAAACCTATGGATTGCTATGTCTCCGAAAGAGAATCAACCATGTGTACAGGGGCATAAACGCAGCAGTGATAGGATTGGAGAGGTTCGGTGAGCAAATGAAGACCCTTTGAAGTCATATTGCATGGTACCCATTACACGGGTCTTAACTCTCCCGGTTTAAGGTATTCTTCCTTCAGCTAAAACATGCATGTGGAACCCAAGTATGATCAACCATGTGAACGGGAGACGTGTTCAAATATGTCTCAGTTTTCCTCCCCTGGTACTCGGGTGCAACATTCCAGACGCTTTACTAACACTCTCCCCACTTGGAGAGTCAGCGCCTTTAACCTCCTGTTTGGCCAAGTTTGCAATTTCTGCGGAAGATGAACAGGAATAGCGAGAACCAATGAGAGACTAGCTGGAGGTGTCTGGACGGGCAAATTTAACTCTCATTTCCCACCAGGAAGAGGAAATAACCAAAGGCTCAGCGTGCCGTGCCGGAATCAGATTAGGGCCTGAAGCCATCCTGCGGTGTTGCGGCCAGGTCACAAGAAAGCGAGTTGAAGAAACGAGCTCAGGGGCACTGTAATTCACAAACCTGCAGAGTTATAAATGACAGCTATCGTCCAAAAATAGACTGAAGTAAGGCTGCCAAGAGGACTTGAAAGCGGGGCAGAATTGCAGGAAACCGATTTCAGGAGGTAGACTGGAATTGCATTGAAAGCATAGGAAAAGAGGCAGAACGTACACAATGATGCACTTGGCCAAAAAGGGCGTATGCGTTTTTTCCTGAATATATTCAGGAAAAAACGCATACGCCCTTTTTGGCCAACCAAGCAAGCTTGCAAAGGAAATCTGCACTACAATGAAGTCTCACTTTTCCCCGGTCGAAAGGGCCATCTGAAAAAAGTGTAAAATACAGAAAGGCAGGACAGGCCATGGAGAACTGGGAGCCTTGTTATGCTGATGGGCGGGATGTAAATTGCCAACAACCACTCGGGAGAAGTGTATGGTGTTTCCTGAAACATCTAAAAAACAAAGCAACAGAACCTAGGGCACTTCCACTTATGGTCCTATAGCTTAGGGAAATTAAAATCAAAAAGACACAGCCACCCCAAAGTTTGGAACGGCTCTGTTTACAAGAACCTCTTTTACAGTACAAGTTCAACATCGCAGAAAGTGAAAAATGGATAAAGAAGTTGTGGTATTTACATACAAAGCAATATCACTCAGCAATGAAATCTGTGTCATCAGGCCCTTAGCAGCATAATGAGTGTATTAAGGTACGATGATTCTAACTGAAATAAGTCACGCAAAAAAAGAAACATCATAAGATATCACTAATACACGGAATGTAAACTTGGCTACACAGGAACTGCATTCCAAAACAGAACAGGGTCTCAAATTTAGAAAACCAACTTATGCTTGCTTAAGGGGAAAGGTGAGTTGGGTTGCTGCATAAAACCAGAGATTGAAATGAGCACAGATAAAGTTCCTTAAGCCAAATATGGAATAGACAAGAGCTACTCCTTGCTCAACGAAATGGACTCAAAACCCCATATTAAACGCCTAAGAATGTACCTGACTAGTAAGTATCTTAAAACCTATGGACTGCTATGTCTCCAAAAGAGAATCAAGAGTGTGTACAGGGGCACAAACGCAGCAGTGATAGGATTGGAGAGGTTCGGTGAGCAAATGAAGACCCTTTGAAGTCATATTGCATGGTACCCATTACACGGGTCTCAACTCTCCAGGTTTAAGGTATTCTTCCTTCAGCTAAAACATGCATGTGTAACCCAGAGTATGATCAACCATGTGAACGGGAGACGTGTTCAAATATGTCTCAGTTTTCCTCCCCTGGTACTCGGGTGCAACATTCCAGACGCTTTACTAACACTCTCCCGACTTGGAGAGTCAGTCCCTTTAACCTCCTGTTTGGCCCAGTTTGCAATTTCTGCGGAAGATGAACAGGAATAGCGAGAACCAATGAGAGGCTAGCTGGAGGTGTCTGGACGGGCAAATTTAACTCTCATTTCCCACCAGGAAGAGGAAATAACCAAAGGCTCAGCGTGCCGTACCGGAACCAGATTAGGGCCTGAAGCCATCCTGCGGTGTTGCGGCCAGGTCACAAGAAAGCGAGTTGAAGAAAGGAGCTCAGGGGCACTGTAATTCACAAACCTGCAGAGTTATAAATGACAGCTATCGTCCAAAAATAGACTGAAGTAAGGCTGCCAAGAGGACTTGAAAGCGGGGCAGAATTGCAGGAAACCGATTTCAGGAGGTAGACTGGAATTGCACTGAAAGCATAGGAAAAGAGGCAGAACGTCCACAATGATGCACTTGGCCAAAAGGGCGTATGCGTTTTTTCCTGAATATATTCAGGAAAAAACGCATACGCCCTTTTTCGCCAACCAAGCAAGCTTGCAAAGGAAATCTGCACTACAATGAAGTCTCACTTCCCCCCGGTCAAAAGGGCCATCTGAAAAAAGTGTAAAACCCAGAAAGGCAGGACAGGCCATGGAGAACTGGGAGCCTTGTTATGCTGATGGGCGGGATGTAAATTGCCAACAGACACTCGGGAGATGTGTATGGTGTTTCCTGAAACATCTAAAAAACAAAGCAACAGAGCCTAGGGCACTTCCACTTATGGTCCTATAGCTTAGGGAAATTAATATCAAAAAGACACAGCAACCCCAAAATTTGGGATGGCTCTTTTTACAGAAATCTCTTCTACGGCACAAGTTAAATATCCCAGAGAGCAAATAATGGATAAAGAAGTTGCGGTACTTATGTACAACAGAATACCACTCAGCAATGAAATCTATGTCACCAGGCCCGTACCAGCATAATGAGTGCATTGAGGCACGATGATTCTAAGTGAAATAAGTCACACAGAAAAAGAAACATCATAAGGTATCACTAATACACGGAATGTGAACTTGGCTACACATGAACTGAATTACAAAACAGAACAGGGTCTCAAGTTTAGAAAACCAACTTATGCCTGCGTAAGGGGGAAGGTGAGTTGGGGTGCTGCATAAAAGCAGAGTTTGAAATTAGCACAGATACCGTTCCATAAGCCAAATATGGAATAGACAAGAGCTACCCCTTGCTCAACGAAATGGATTCAACAATGAGGTATCACCTCACACCTGGTAGAATAGGCATCATTGAAAATCTACAAACAAAAAATGCTGGAAAGGGTGTGGAGAAAAGGAACCCTCTTCCACTATTGTTGGGAATATAAATTGATACAGTCATTATGGAGAACAATATGGAATTTCTTAAGAAACTAACAATAGAATTACCATATGATACAGCAATCCCAGTACTGGACATATACCCAGACAAAACCATAAATCAAAAAGAGTCATTCACCGCAATGTTCATTGCATCACTATTTACAATATCGAGGTAATGGAAGCAACCTAAATGCCCACAGACAGACGAATGCATAAAGCTGTGGTACATATATAAAATGGAATATTACTAAGCCATGAAAAGGAATGAAATTGGGTCATTTGTAGAGACGTCGATGGATCTAGAGACTGTCATACAGAGTGAAGTAAGTCAGAAAGAGAAAAACAAATCTTGTATATTCATGCATATATGTGGAACCTAGAAAAACTGTACAGATTAACCATTTTGCAAGGCATAAATAGAGCAACAGATGTAGACAACAAACGTATGGACAACAAGGGGGGAAAGCTGTTGGGGGGGTGGTGGTGGGAGGAGTTGAGAGACTGGGATTGGCATGTATACATTTATATGTATAAAATAGATAACCAATAAGAACCTGCTGTATAAAAATATAAAATAAAATTCAAAATTAAAAAGAAATAAAATTTAAAAAATAAAACAGAAAAAACAATTATTCCCTGCACATACATGTATTTATATGAATAAATTATTTCCATGCTTATATCTGTAAATACAAAAAAGAGGAATAAAATCTACCTTGAACCAAAAACGAAAAAGAGAAAAAAAACACAGAACCCACCAGTTACACAGAGGAAAACCGTATCAGGGCACTTGCTCCAGTTGTAAACAATTCTGAAGTTGGTCAGTGGTGGGGAATCGTCTCCCATTCAGCCAGCAGCCCCCACGCAACAAGCGTCCTCATTGCAAAGCTGGGGCACCGTGCCGAGGCATCTGTGAGTAAACGTGAGCTGAGCCCCAGGCCAGTTGCTGCTGAACTATTCCCACCCGTCCCAGGTAAAACACCTGAATATATACAAGGACTTGAAAGCCTAGAGGAAGGGCCATAGAGCCACACGAGTGACAGCATGCCGGCCGACTTGGTGCCTGCAGGCCAGCCAGGATGGTCCTGGCCCTGGGTGCTCTTCTGGAAGATTTCCATTTCCCTGCCTGAGATACCCGTCCTGTCCCTGCCCCCACTGCTTTTTTCCTTCCTCACCTCTGCCCAGGGAGAAATTCCAGCAGCAGGTATGGGTGACACATCCTCTTCTTTAGCAGGTGGCAGCCTGGCAACTGCTGCAGAAAGTCCAGCAGAGCCCCACTCACACTGGGCCACCCACAAAGCCGTGGCCTCTCACTCCCTCCCACCAGCCCAGCCCCGAGACTGCTGACAGGGCAGAGAAAATGGCGTCAGGCACGGCTGCAGGGGCTCTTGCTGCCTGGAGTGGTATTTATATTGATCTCAACCCAGGCACACCTGGGGAGGGCTGGCCGGCACGGTAAGGCTGCCCAGGTCAGCCAATCATCACCCCTCAGGGGCTCACAGTTGCAGAAAATGGAACTTGCTGAACCGGCCAGGTCCAAGGAACAGGTGTGGGCTCCTGAGAGTCAGGATAGACAAGGGGCTGCAGCTTTGGCTTGTTTTCTAATCATTTTATCTGGCCCATGAGTGGGAGACAACTTCAAGAAAACCCTCTCCTAATGAGAGGAACCCAGGAGTCAGGGAGAGGAGGGGTGGGTGGTGGTTGGAGACAGAGGCCTGGTGCCCCGGGTGCAGTGGAAGTCTCTGGAAGACCAGGTGGAGGGAGGCCTCACGGAGTGATGCCCAGGGTCACAGACCTGTCGCAGCTGCTGTTTGTTAGTTCAAGTCCTGCTCTGAGGTGCTCTGTGTCAGCTCTGAGCGACAGGTGAGCTGGGGGTGCTCTGCAATGAGGGCTATGTGCACGGTTCCTGTGTGCCCAGCCCTGCCACGGTACCTGCAAGGGTAGCTCTGTATCCTGGGAGGGGCCTGACCACGAGAGCCCCGTGGGCTGGGGTGGGGGTGGGGTACCTGCCCAGGTGAGCTCCATATTCTGGGATTGGTCTGACCACGAGAGCCCCATGGGCTGCTGGGGACCTGGTAAAGGATGTCAGGACAGTCAGTGAAGCCACCGAGGATATACCTCCAGTTGCTCCTAATTCCTACACCCTGCTGGTCATTCTACCAACCACCAGGACATGGTATTCTGTATTAGTCTTCAATGATGCCTTCTTTTGTATTCCATTAGTCCCAGAGTCACAAGAAATTTTGGCTTGTGAGTGGCAGGACTCAACATACAACTAAAACAATACTTCCGGGCCGTCTGGCCCCAAGGGTGCAAAAATTCCCACACCATCTTTGGGGAAAGCTTAGCTAAAGACCTAAAAGTTCTACCTCTGGAAAAGGAAACCCTCCTTCAATATGCAGACGACATTCTGATCACCAGCCCTACTAAGGAGGCCTCTGAACTACCAAGCCAATAAAGGATAGAAGTTGTCCAAGAAAAAGCTCAAATATCACAGACTGCGGTGACCTGCCTGGGCTTCATTCTCACAGAAGGTCAGAGAAGCCCATCCCAGGAAAGGGAAGAAACCATTTTCAGCCTTACCCCTTTCTAAAACTAGAAGACAGCTTAGGGGTTCCTGGGGAGGCCAGGGTTTGCTGCTTCTGGATCCCTAGCTACAGTCTACTAGCTGGGCCTCTATATGAAACACTGAAAGGAAAAGATGATGATCCTTTTGAATAGAATCCAGAAGTGGCCTTTCAAGAATGGAAAGAGCAGTCAATTCAGACCCTTGCCCTGGAACTCCCTAATTTAGCTAAACCCTTTGACCTTTACATTCCCGGTGAAAGGTGAATCGCCATTGGAGAATTAGTGCAAAAATTGGGACCACTTGAAATGGAACAATGCAAGAATGCCATCCAGGTAGGATAAACTACGGTCACTAAGGGGCTTGGCCCACTGCCACATCTGGCCAAGATACTGGCGGTATCTAAAAACCTGGAAATCAGCAGCCCAAAAGGCCACCTCCCTCCTAAGGGAAAAGGACCCCACGTGGTGATCCTAACCACCAACCATGCCCTGAAGTTGCAGGGTTCGCTCCGTGGGCACACCGACCTCGAGTGAGGAGGCCCTCCAACTCCAACATCCAGAGAGATAACCGGGGGCAACAGGGCACCATGACGACTCGTGTGAACATCACTTGACCTGGAGTTTCTCTCATAAAACAACAAGAGTGTGTCCCAAAAGAGTAGACTACTGCTTGCAGGACTTACTGCACCCAGAGGGGAGCTAATAATCTTGGCGGGGGAACAGTATACCACACTGTCACCATAGAAAAGCCTACAGACACCGTGATGATGGTGGCCAATAAGACCGGCTGGACTCCTGTTTACTTCAAAAGGCTGTTGACTCAGTAGCCATCATGGTCCTTGATCACCACTGACCCTGGACTGTCTGGGAGTTGAGCGGGCAGGGCTCTGACACCTGGTGCTCTTTGTACGTTAATTCAGGGGCCTAACTGAAGAAAGCGCAGACTACTGCTCAGAGCATCTAGGCTGGCAGAGACGGTCAGCCTAAGGTGGCCGAACAAATGTGGGGCGGGGTGAAACCGGCCCCCACAGCGTCTCTGCACATCTCTTTCCTGGACCCTTAAAGGTCATTAGAATCTATAACACTTCCAATGCTGGTGCTCAGGTGGACGAGCAGGGAGGCAGGGGTCCTGGGGACAATCAACGTCACCGGGAGGCTGCTGGGGAGAAGCTCTGACCCTCGCCCCAGGGTATGAGGGCTCCCAACTCAGCACTCAGCAGTTACAGAAGAAGGGTCTGCACCCTCAGCACTCCAAGAATGAGGAACGGGACAAAAGGCAGAGGAGGGGTTTGTCCCCAGCAAAGCCCATTAAAAATCCCTGGGAGATAAAAATAGAATCTGGGCAATAAAGTCAAGTCTAACCTTTTTTATCCTTTGTGCTTTGTCTAATTTCACGTGCTCCTAGGGTCCCGCATGCAGAGGTTCCACACCCGGCACTTCAGACCAGATTTCCTAGTGCAGAATGGCTGGGTCGACACCTCAGCTCCTGGGGCCCAGTGCAGACTCCACGATATAGAGCCTGAGCTACAGCCAACCCGGCCCTCGAGAGCTCCGCCGCCTCCCTCCCTCCCGCTGACTCTGACAGGATCTCTACACAGCAGCCCAGCCCACAGCCCACGGGGTAGTGCATGCTCTCACCTCTCCATTCTCTGATCAAAATATAAAGTTTCCTTTGCTTGTGAACCAAACTCAGTCTCGATCTGTTGGCCCCAATGACACTGGGCAGGGGGACACTTGTTGGGGTCCACTCTGGAGGATCAGTAACAGAAATTGAGACTATTGTAACCTCAATGAACAGATGTGTGAGCCAAACTGTAGTTAACATAGAACAGTGTATAAGGCTCGGGTAAAATAAGATGTTTTTAACACTTCCATTTGATATTTCCATCACTTTTTATAAGCAAGTTCAGTGAAAAGGTTTGTCTTATTTGTCAGGTCAATATTAGAGAAACGAAGTGATTTCTTTCCAAGGATGTACAGCTAATAATCTTGGTTAAACCTTCAATCTTGTTTTAAATGCTTTTCCATTGAAAATGATACCTCTCTTTCAGCTCCCCCATTTCTGAGAAGTATAAAATCTTATAATTTATTATTACCAAAGGGGAAAGGTGGGAGGAGGGATAAATTAACAGTTTGGAATGAACACATACACACTGCTATGTATAAAATAGATCATCAACAAGGAACTACTGTATAGCACAGGGAACTACACTCAACATTTTGCAATAACCTATAAGGGGAAATAATCTGAAAAAGAATAGATATTTTTATTGACATCATCTATCAATGACAGTTAAAGTGTAGCCTAAGGGAAGCTGGTGGTGAGTGCTTCTGACCCTGAAGACTTCAATCATCTAAAGTTTGGACTCTGCCTACTTCCCAAGGCCCTTAATGAACATATGTGTAGCCGTAGCTTAAAAACTTCCCCAGTTTGGGTTTCGGGGAGACACTGATTTTGAAAAAGCCCTGGTGTTCTCCTTACATGAATGGGACTCTTCCTACTGCTAAAACATGTCTGTCACACCCAGAGGATGGTATACCGTCTGATCGGGAAGAGTTTGGAAAAGGCATCTCATCTCCTCATCTCCTGGTGCTCGGGTTCACCCCTCCAGCGTCTTTACTAACAGTCTCCCCACTTGGAGATGTCAGCACTGTCAACATCCTGTTGCGTACAGTTTGGAATTTGTCCAGAGGATGAAGCGGAAGGATGAGGAACAATGAGAGACAAGTCCTAGGTGTTCAGACAGGCACATGTCACTCTAATTTCCAATCAGGAAGACGAATTGACCAAAGGCTAGGGTTGCCCATGGAAACAGTATAGGGC